>NC_054699.1:31639861-31914861 GCF_016097555.1 Gigantopelta aegis
ACTCTGTGTGGTACTTAACCATATGTCTGACGCCATATAACCGTAAATAAAATGTGTTGAGTGCGTCGTTAAATAAAACATTTCTTTCTTTCTTTCTATTGGTTATTTCAGGGACCGTATCAGAACCGTCTGTAACATCATTAGTCACACGTTTGGCACGGCTGTGACGTACCAGTTCTGCAAGAAAGACTTGGGACAGATGGAGATGCCAGAAGGTCACCGAGAAAACGAAATGGCCTAATATGGTTCTATTTTATGTGCACTGTGATAATCGTAGTCGACACAGACTGTTTACGAAATAAGATGAGAGCATTATCCACGAAGCTAAGTGTAAGCGACGATATTGTTCCGGACATAAAATATCCCGAAAATACAGGGTCGTACCCTTCGGGGGGGCAGGGGGGGCAGCTGCCCCCCCCCCCTGAGAATCTTGTCCTTTTTTTTTTTTATATATATATCTCCAGTAATAGCATAGAAATGTTTAATCTTTATAGTATGTTAAAAAATATTTATAAAATTTAGTGCCCCCCCCCCCCCCCCCCATGGATGTTGGTCAGGGTACGGCCCTGCAATATACAATATTATATATAATATATATATATATATATATATATATATATATATATATATATATATATATATATATATACAGTAGAATCTCATTGGCTCGAACACTGTCGGTGCATCAAAGTCTGTTCGACCCATCGGGTAGTTTCGAACCATGCATTCGGCCGTTGTCGGGTGCTTCTGTAACACAAAAACCAATCGGAATACCTCGCAATCTAATTAAAATTAGCTCCACTATTACATGTGGATCTAAAGACAACCAGTTGGAGCTCATGTCCACCAATCAAAACCTTACTTGCAGAATCCTGCCAGTGATTTAAAACTAACAACACTGCGTAGTCCCCAATGTCCAGGTAACATTTCGTCTGTAAATAATAATTTATGGGTATGGGTAACTATATTTACGTGCCCCTATCCACGAAGGTTCAGGCACGCCCACTGCGGAATTAGCCTCTGACTTCGCCAGTGACTGACTCCGGAGCAGGGGGGGGGGGGGGGGGGGGGGGGGGGGGGGTAAGTTTGAAGTGGGCGGAATTTGGAAAAAAGCCATTTAGTAAGCGCGGACCGACTAGCAGACACTTCATAAACAAGAAGTAACACCGAGTGGGAGCCGTGTTCTGATTGGCTGAATTTCGATTCCTCGGTGAAGCCTGTTTTTTTACCTAAGTCTACAAAGAGTACTGCATACCGATACATGTCTGGACTCTATAATTTTAGCCAAAAAAAAAAAAAGGTTAAGACTGCTCGGCCGAAAGGTTTTAAGGTGATTTTGAGCAATTGAACGGGCGCCAAAATAAAATGCGTTAGACTATTTATAAAAAAATAAACATAAGAATTTTGAAAAATGCGTTCCAAAAACATTTAAAGTCTAACTAGCCCAATAAAAGAGGTTAGTACTCACGGAGGTAAAGGTTGTTAGGAGGGTTGGGGGCTACGGCGAGCCGATGAAGTCGGTGGCGTCCAGTAGTGGAAGATCACGCCGGTAGGGAGAGGCTGCTATCCACTTTGCGATGTGACTGTACTCTGACCCCGCCAAGAGTTTAAGGACGCGATGTAGTGACGGGTTGTCCATCTCTTTAAGGAGCAGCGCTTGATTATATCTTCCCTTCCGGCGAACGGTAGCGCAAACTGCGGTGATATCCACGTCCACCTGGACTCGATGGACAGCAAATTCCCCTTCATCGGACTCGGTCGTTAGCGGAAGGTAAGCGCTATGTTGCGGCTCACTAATGAGCTGGCGCACGTCCTCGATGTTGATCTTTATGAGCTGATGGAACCGCGGATGGAGTTTGCCGGCCTTCAGTGTCCATGGTCCCTCTGGTTGTTCAACTGGATTCGGCGGTTGAGTCGGGCGACTTGGCTTGGCTGGAGTGGCACTCGGGGAGTGGTCGCCTTCCTCTTAACAACAGCCGTCTTCCGGGCCTGGGTCTCAACGGATGCCACCGGTTTAATCGGCGACAAGTCCGGAAGCCCAGAAGTAAAGGCAGGCGGATCGGGTCGGATATATGACGAAGTACAGAAGACTGAGTCCGGCATATCACTTTCCTCGGTTCCTGCAGAGGGGACGTTGATGACTGGGGCCGAAACCACTTCCATCTTCGTCTTCCTCTTCAGTTGGGCGGCGTTGGGCGGTCCAGCAGACGGAGTCGCTGCCGGCGGTTTAGCCGCCGGTTTTGTCTCCCCCTGCGCCGCCGCTGGCGCACGTCTCCTCTTCCTCCACCTTCCTTTCTTCGGTGGTACCGGGTCCCCGTACACCAAGGTCACGGAGGCCCGTGACCCGGTGCACGATACCCGGTACTCTAACAGCATTCCGTAGGATTTGAGCAATCCCCCCAGGTGGGGGGGCAGATCGAGAGAGCAAGGGCTGACGTCCGTCTTCATCGATAAATAATACAGAATGAATAATAATTTATGGGTATGGGTAACTATATTTACGTGCCCCTATCCACGAAGGTTCAGGCACGCCCACTACGGAATTAGCCTCTGACTTCGCCAGTGACTGACTCCGGAGCAGGGGGGGGGGGGGGTAAGTTTGAAGTGGGCGGAATTTGGAAAAAAGCCATTTAGTAAGCGCGGACCGACTAGCAGACACTTCATAAACAAGAAGTAACACCGAGTGGGAGCCGTGTTCTGATTGGCTGAATTTCGATTCCTCGGTGAAGCCTGTTTTTTACCTAAGTCTACAAAGAGTACTGCATACCGATACATGTCTGGACTCTAAAATTTTAGCCAAAAATGGTTAAGACTGCTCGGCCGAAAAGTTTTAAGGTGATTTTGAGCAATTGAACGGGCGCCGAAATAAAGTGCGTTAGACTATTTATAAAAAAAATAAACATAAGAATTTTGAACTGCTTCGAAAACGTTTAAAGTCTAACTAGCCCAAAAAAAGAGGTTACTCACGGAGGCAAAGGAGGTTGGTAGGAGGTTGGTATAACAGGACTCATGGCGAGGTGATGGACTGCCCAGGCCTGAAGTTGGGGAGTCCTTCAATCAAGACCTTCATATTCCTGTAGATGGCTGCCGGATATATATCTCTCAACACTATCTTGAGGATACGATGGATCGTAGAATTGGGCATATCCGGTATCAAGAGTCCTTGCCTGAGCAGTCCGTCCTGTTGTGCAGTCACGTGGATCTGGTTGCCAGTTCCTGTTGAGTGAAGTTGGTATTTTCCAGTTCCGTTGGGTAGATTTCGCCAGTTGTTTTCGTTCCAAAGTCCCTTCAGTTGGTTGGTGTCAGTGAAATCGCCGTGGATAGCACCCTGCCATTTGGATGGGATGTTTTCACAGACGATAGTCCATTCGGATTGGTCGAGTGTCCCCGGTTCGGACACCGTTGACATCTTCCTCCTCTTGGACTCATGTCCGGCTGCAGGGTCGGCAACAACAGCAATGGAAGGCGCTTGTGGGCTCGCTGGGGGGTCCGTCACGATGACGTGTCCAGTTTCCATCTCAGCAGGTGGGTCGTCAGGAGGGATCGCCACTGTCAGTGGAGCTGACAGCTTTGGTCCCCCCTGTTCCGCTCCTGGCGAGTGCTTCCGGTCAGAAACTGGGAGCGGCTGCGCAGAGTGAACCGCCCCCGGTGGTTTAGCCACCGGGTTTGGATCACCCTGTCTCGCTCCCGTTGGTCTGATCTTCCTCTTCGGGGCAGGTGGGACCGCTCCTGGCGGTTGAGCCGCCAGGTTTGGTCCCCCCTGCGAAGTCTTAGGTCGCCGCCTCCGGTTCCTCCTCTTCGATCCTGATGAGTTGGTAGCTCCGTAACTCAAGGTTACAACAGCACTGTCTCCGTTGTGTTCAATGCGGTACTTGACTAGTGGGCCAAGTACACGCAACACAGCCCCCAGGGTGGGGGGTAGAGAAATCACCACGTTCTCGCTAGACAACTTCATTGTCTGAAGGTCGAGGTAAGAATGATAATAATTTAAATATTGACCAATCACACTTCGCCTTTTATAACGTTATTTGGGAGCATACAAATTCTAAAAATATCGGGCGAGTCTATTTTAGTGGCCGCAGTACAGCGAACCATACCAATACGTACGGGGTGGGTTATCAGTCTTCAATTTTACATTAAAAATTATTTATTTATTTATAAAATTTAAAAAAAAAAACTAAATCAGTCTTTAGTTTTACATTACAAATTATTTAAATTATAAAATAAAACATGTTTTATGGCATTCGTAATTCACACGAAACATGTCGTATACCCTCAGGATAATTCGGAATGTTTTCAAATTATTTTTAAATCACTGGCAGGATTCTGCAAGTAAGGTTTTGATTGGTGGACATGAGCTTTAGATCCACATGTAATAGTGGATGATGATGATAACTAGTTTAACGTGCCCATATACCACTAGGGTTTCGAACACGCCCATCCCGAGTCCGACCTCCGATAAGATCGGTGGCCTGACTCGGGATGTGGGGGGGGGGGGGGGGGGGGTTAGTGTTGAAAATGGGCAGAATTTTGAAAATAGCAATTAGTAAAAAGGTTAATAGAATAATTTTTAAAAAAATAATAACAAAAAAAAAAAATTACAAGCCAAAAATAAAAAGAATTGACTGCTCGGCCGAATATTTATATAATTTGGAGCATTTTAGAAGGACAGTCCAAAAATAAATAAGAGAAAGAAGAGAGGATCGGACTATTTAATAATATTTAAAAGAAAAGTAATTTCGACATAAAATTTTGAACGAAGGTCTAAATGTTTAAAGTCCAATCTATATGTCCACGTGAGTGGCCTCGTTAAGGCCGTTAGGGTGTGGAGGTTGGCCTACGGCGAACTGATGAGCGGAGAACCGGCAAAGGCGGGGATGAAGTGCTTCCATCTCTGGTCGGCGAGGATGGTTATAACACTCCGGTAGTCGTTGCCGAAAAGGGCCTTGACGATCCTGTGGATGGTGTGGCTATCCATCTCTCTAACTAGGACCGCTTGTCGGTAGACTCCTTCTCGGCGCTGAGTTAGTACCAACCCCGTCTTGCCGGCTGTAGACTTGATGGTGTGTAGCTCGTAAGCGCTTCCATCAGGCAGTTTTTTCAGCTCTGGTTCCACTAGTCCGCCCATCAGTGATGCCGGATCCGAGGTGTCCCCCTGCACGAACTTCAGGAAGCCGGACCTGATTTTCCCGATCTGAACTTTCCAGACGGCTTCCGAGTCGGAGGGGGACGGTGCCTGTGAAGGTGGAGGTCTTGCCTTGTCAGGCTGGTCGCTCGGCTGAGCGACGGCCTTCCTCTTCGCAACGGCTCCTGCCCGGACCGCCGCCTTCCGAACTGGCAAGACTGGTGACAGTGGCCAGTTACGTGTAGGCGGTGGCGTAGAGGGAGATGGAGGTCCGTCTGCGGGCGTCTCGCACATCGGCGCGTTGAGAGCATCCCTCGGTGTTGACGGCGGGTCCGGATGAGCTGGTCCTTTCGTCTTGGGCCGAGCCGGGGGCGGCGACGCAGAAGGGACCGCCGCTGGCGGTTGAGCCGCCAGTTTTGTTCCCCCCTGAGCCGCTCCTGGCGCACGTTTCTTCTTCCTCCGTCCTCTTCCCTTCCTAATCTGCGAGTCCGAGTCGCCGTAAACCAAAGTCACGGTTGCCCGTGACCCGGAGTACGCGACGCGAAACTCTAGCAGTGATCCAAAGCTTGCAATCAATCCCCCCAGGTGGGGTGGCAAGTCGAGAGCACAGGCGACAGCGTGCAGCTTCATCGAGAGTTAGCTTGGAAGTGGTAATAGTGGAGCTAATTTTAATTAGATTGAATACCTCGCATATTTCCGTAAAACTGGCTTGGGCGAGATGGTCCGATTGACTCATGAGTAACGAAGTCGCCTTCAAATGTCGGATGAGATACATATTTGTAACTATTATTTATCACCGTTGAATAAACAAATAACAAACACACTGGTAGTCTGTATTTATAAATATTTATTAATTTAAAAAATCGTTCTTTATTATGCTGTTGTAGAATCTTTTGCGACGTATTGACAACGTTGAGAAAAGAATGAAAGTGCATGAAGCACAGGCGGAGGCCCTTTACCTTTTATTGTTGCAATCACTACATTACATTGATCTCTCCTGTATTTCAAGTTAAAACCACAATATGCCGACGCTGATGCTTAGAGTAGCGATTAAAATGATTAAAGTAAACCGGCGAGGCCGAACTAGGCTCACCAATTGATTGGTGTTTCATTCAAGGTTCATTCAGCTCACGATTATCGTAGTACTATTATCTGTACTAGAAAGATAATTACCGATAGGTGCTAAATAAACAACATGAGATGCCGGCATATGATCTAGGATTAATTCGTTCCACTTCCGAATTTATATTAACTTACTTTGTGACTGATGTGAAAGGGTCAATGAAAAATTCGTAAATAAATATAAATTATTTTTTGTATTTCTTCGGATAGACTTAGTCGTTCGAGCTATATATGTTTAATTTTACAGTTCGGACTAATAAACTGGTTCGAGAGAAAGCTTCTGTTCGACCCGAGGGGTAGTCGACCAATCAGCACCAAAATAAAAGGGTTTAATAGAGAGAAAAAATCGGGACATTGTTCTTGGTTCGAGAATACCGGTAGGTTCGACCGTTGGGCGTTCGAGCCAATGAGATTCTACTGTATATATATATATATATGTGCGTGTGTGTGTGTGTGTGTGTGTGTGTGTGTTAAGGATTTCAAGTAATGGACGAACCAAAGTTAAAGTTTGTTTTGTTTAACGACATAACTAGAGCATTTTTATTTATTCATTTGGTCATTTTTGACCCGTCGTGTTAGAGGAAACCCGCTATTTTTTTCTGTTAGCAGCAGAATATTTATTTAGATGTACCATCATATAGACAGGACAGCACATACCACGATCTTTGATTTACCCGCCGTGTGTCACTGGATGAGACGTGGGGGGTGGAGGTGGGGGGTGGGGGTGGGGGGAAAGCACATAATAAGTCCACTGAGATGATTCGATCCTACGATGCAAGCACCTGGGGCGAACGCTCTACAAACTGAGCAGTATCTCTGTATGTGTCCTCTGCAGTATCTCTGTATGTGTCCTCTGCAGTATCTCTGTATGTGTCCTCTGCAGTATCTCTGTATGTGTCCTCTGCAGTATCTCTGTATGTGTCCTCTGCAGTATCTCTGTATGTGTCCTCTGCAGTATCGCTGACAGGAAGGAAGGAAATGTTTTATTTAAGGACGCACTCAACACATTTTATTTACGGTTATATGGCGTCGGTATCGCTGACAGAGACAAATCAGTAATGAACGTCAAATTTTCGATATATACCAGGTCAGGTCAGGTCAGGTCATAGGATATATACCACACATATTATTATATTTATACCGTATTAGCCCTATCTTTTACTTTCCATGTGATCTATATAGATGTGTATGTATCACCTCTCTCAGTGTCCCGTGTACTTTTGTATTGTTACGACTTACATGTACAGTTGCTTTTCATTTTGTAATATACCAGCAATAAAAACTATTTACAGAAAGAAAGAAAAAAAAAGTTCTATTTGTAGTAGTTGTTCTGTTTTGTGAGGTTTTTGTTTGTTTCTTTTGTTTTGTTTTCAGATTTGGGGGAGGGGGGGGGGGAGGTTGTGGGTTGTTTGGTGTTTTTGCTTGTGTTTTTGTTGTAGTTTGGTGGGTTTTCTTGTTGTTGTTTTTTTTTTTTTGGGGGGGGGGGGTTGGTGTTTGGTTGTTGTTTTTGGGGTTTTTTTTTTTTGGTGGGGGGGGGGGGGGGGGGGTTTGGGTGGCGAATAATATTTACACGATCATGCGCGGATCCAGGAGGAGGGTGCTGGGAGTGCGCATCGCTTTCAAATATCGAAGTGCCTCAAAACATCCGCTGTAACAAAAGTGTGTACAATTGATTTATATGTGTGTGTTTAGTGGGGAACATGTACTATCTCTGTCGGCGTGGGGTTTTTTTGTGTTTTTTTGGGGGGGGGGGGGGGGGTGGGGGGGTGGGGGGGTCTTTTTGTGTGTATGTGTGTTGGGATTTTTTGTAGTTGTTTTTTGTTTTTGTTGGGGGCAATTTGGGGGAGAGGGTTGGAGGGAACTATTGTAACGCCTAGAGGCCTAGGCGTACTGTAAACGTGCATTCCTCCCTGAACACAATAGGTGCCCGTTTTAAACGAAGAAGAAGTTTGGTTTGTTTAACAACACCACTAGATCATCGGCTATTGGATGTCAAACATATGGTCCTTTTTGACACAGTTATAGAGAGAAAACCGGCTACATTTTTTCCATTAGTAGCGAGATATCTTTGAATATGCACCATCTCACAGACAGGATAGCACATATCACGGCCTTTGATATACCAGTCGTGGTGCATTGGCTGGAACGAGAAATACCCCAAAGGCCCCACCGACGGGGATCGATCCCAAATCTTTAAACGTAACACCTTTTTTTTTTAGGGTGTTTGGTTGGTTGGGCGTTTTTTTAATGGCCATTAAATGAGAAACTTTAAAAATATACCTGTGACGGTACATGCTCTTAAATTTGTTTCGCCTGTGGCGATTTTAATTGTGTTAGAGGGCCGTGTGCAGTTTAATTGCACTTAAGCCCAGATGGGCAACTTGTTACGTAATACTTCTGCGCGACGGTCTTCGATCGGTACGCCTAATACACACCCAGCCAGGTGCGGAGGCCATGTGGCTAGTAGTTACGTAATATCTCCGGTAGTGCTGTTTATGGCCAGGAGATTGCTCGCGGTTGGCGACAGCCAGACTGACGATCAGAGAGAAATATACCGACTCTAGTAGAGGTAGAATATGAGATGATACGTGAGGTACCGCCTTGTACCCCCAGGCAAAATCCTGATTTATAATAAATAGCTAGTGTTTTAGAGATATCGAGGAGAACGAAAAGGAAGCTTCGCGGGAACGTTAGTCCTTTTGGACTTTGGTAAATATCATTTCTGCTCTGTGTATAACCTTGATGTGATTGATGTGACTTTTAAATATTTTAATACTGTATTATACCAATATTCTTTAGACAGTGTCTTCGGTCATCTGACGAAGTAAATCGTAGACTTCTTGTTCTAACATTATACGAGTATTTGGTAATATAAAGCTTAGCCAGTCATCCTAGACGACCTAGGTACACTGTAGGTTATTGTCTTTATTGTGATAGGTACCAATATTAATTCTGTGTCACAAGGTTACTGAATGAGTAGTTAGGGTTAATTAAAAATTAACCCGTTAGGAATAGAGCTGTAATTCCTTTATTAATTAAGTTCCCCTGGAAGCGTTCCTAAATTATCACACGTTACTGAACGAGTAGTAAGGGTTAATTAAAAATTAACCAGTTAGGAATGGTGTTGTAATTCCTTTATTAATTAACTTCCCCTGGAAGCGTTTCTCAATTATCACACGTGTGGGTGTGGTGTAACGGTGAAGTGATTCGCATATTGTGTAACTAGACACCTAGAGATTAACTAATTAAGTGATCAGTTCTGGGTTGTTATTATTGCTGTTATTAATTAACTACTACGGCTGTACATTTGTCAGCGTAGATTAATACAGATTCCAAAGTGTATTGTGTTTTTGTTGTGTTTCTAGAGAACTAACGTGCTATAATAATATATACTTTATATAAGATCGTATCTCTGATCATACCTAGAGATGAGCCATACTAGGGTTAACCGCCTGTTACAGAGAGATCTAGTAGATATACAGTTAGGAGAGATATTTTGATAATCGTGTTTTATTCAGTTACGGGAATTATAGAATCCCCGTGACAATACCTGATTTGAACAGCGGAATGCATACATCCAAAAACACAAATATATAAATGCAAAACTATTATTATTATTCTGGCTGGAAAATTCCATGTCTGACTGACATGAAAAGCTACTTCCGTCATAATGTTATAGGCTACTGTTACCGATAGGCAACAATTATTATGGGATATTTTATATATAGGCCCTATATGCATATTTTTATATTCCTTCAGCAGATGACACAGACAAATAGATAGCCTACGCATGGGCGTACATAGGATTTTGAAAAGGGGGGTTCCAAAATAGATTGCAGAGATATCGGGCATATATTTCTATGTTAAGTAAATATAATAATGTCTGATATCAATGTCAGATATATTAGATGATAAAAAAAAGCGATTTCAGGGGGGGTTCGGTCGAACCCATCGAACCCCCCCCCCCCCACCCATGTACGCCCATGCTACGCGCGAATACTTCGATCCTATGAGTGTACGTACTTTATAAATGATAGAAGGTTACGAAGTTACGAATATTGACCCCCCCCCCCCCCCCACCAAAAAGAAAAAAAAAAAGAAAGAAAGAAAGAAAAGAAGATGGATCGCCGAGATGTTCCGAGTGGCTACGAATGCCATCAACCTAAGGGACGTTACTCTAAATCTACCACTTGTGGGATGTATCAAAGATGGTTTCGCTTTTACTGGCAACTTCTTCATTCAGGTTTAAGAAATATAACAAATATCGGGGTGGGTTGTTTTTGGGGTGATAACTTTTGCCACATGAACATGCTACTAATGCTGCAAATATCGCTGCAATGAGTGTCTTTCAAAATCACCTGTCTCAACTCTTAATCGACCGAATATAATTAAAATTATTTTGTAAGCAGTAAGGGCTAAACCTGTTTCATGATATTTAATATTTATTTTAAAAACTTATTTATTTTTTATCTATGTCTTATGCTCAATGGCTTTACTGTAAAGCCATTGAACAGAATGCTAGTTAACTCGCCCCAAAACCAACTCGTCCTAAAGTTTGCTGTACGTAAATGATTGTGACGAAACTAAAAATTGACGTCTACAACTTAGGGGGTGAGACGATTTACCCAATACTACCCAATACTACCCAATACCTACCCAATACTTACCCAATACCACTACTAACTATTATATCATCATGCAAGAATCCCTAAACCTAATATACTCTTCAAAAAAAGAAACGCAAAAGGGTACAAGTGGGTTATAACTCCGATTTTATGTTTCCTACCGGTTCATGCTTTGTGAATATACGGTCATTGCATGTCCCAAACACATTCCCACGGTTACATTCGATAAAACGCAGCTACTGTACAATAAAGTTCCAAAATGTGAATATTCGCAAAAACGCAGCCACGTGCAAACCATGTCACCACTGCACGTGCGTTGTCTGCACGTGCAACATGAACACCGACAGTATAAAAGTGCAGGGTGTTCGCTTGCCTGGCCTCTGTATCTGGCCGACAGTTGACAATCCAGGACATGCCACGTCTCAGTGAACCGCAGAGAAACAATGCCATCGGCCGACTAGACGCAGGCAAATCCAGAACGGCCGTTGCCAGGGCATTCCATGTGTCCCCAAGCACCATCTCCAGACTGTGGGACTGTTACCAGCAACATGGATCAACACGTGACCTCCCTAGATCCGGTCGACCACGGGTCACTACCCCGGGCAGGACCGCTACATCCGGGTACGCCACCTTCGGGAACGATTGACTACTGCCACCTCCACAGCCGCAGCAATACCAGGTTTGCGCAGGATATCCGACCAGACCGTACGGAACAGCCTACGTGAGGTAGGAATTCGTGCCAGACGTCCAGTTCGAGGTGTCATCTTAACACCACAACACCGTCGACTCCGACTGCAGTGGTGCCAGATTCATCGACAATGGCCTCAACTGCGATGGAGACAGGTGTGTTCAGTGACGAGTCCCGATTTCTGCTCCGACGTCATGATGGAAGATGTCGCGTGTATAGGCGTCGTGGTGAACGTTATGCGGCAAACTGCGTGCAGGAAGTGGACAGATTCGGCGGGGGTAGTGTCATGGTGTGGGCAGCCATCTCACACACTGGCAGAACTGACCTGGTCCACGTGCAGGGCAACCTGAATGCACAGGGCTACATTGACCAGATCCTCCGGCCACACATCATTCCAGTTATGGCCAACGCCAACGCAGTGTTCCAACATGACAACGCCAGGCCTCACACAGCACGTCTCACAACGGCTTTCCTACAGAACAACAACATTAATGTCCTTCCTTGGCCATCGATATCACCGGATTTGAACCCAATTGAGCATCTATGGGACGAGTTGGACCGACGCCTCCGACAGCGACAACCACAGCCCCAGACCCTGCCCGAGCTGGCAGCAGCCTTGCAGGCCGAGTGGGCCACCATCCCCCGGGACGTCATCCGTACTCTGGTTGCTTCAATGGGCAGGCGGTGCCAGGCAGTTGTCAACACACGCGGAGGCCACACCCGGTATTGACTCCAGATGACCTTGACCTTGGTGGTGTGTCCTATCACTTACTCACAATGGACTAGAGTGAATTGTGAACAATCCTGCAACATTTGGTAATTATCGGACTCACCATTCAATAATTAAATCAATTCTTCAAATGTTACGACAATGTGGTTTTGCGTTTCTTCTTTTGAAGAGTATATATACCTGGTACAATATACAATAGGTTTCTCTTTGTAAAACTATGTATGTAAGAAATGAAACAGTAATGTGATAAAAATTGTCCATATCATCAAGATTAGAATTATAATTTTTTTTTATACTTACCTCTTTTTTTATTTTATAAAAATTATTTGTATTATAGAAGGGTGAACGAAGGGAGGTAAGTCAACGTACTGGAGTCTGCAGTGTATACAATTTGTCGCAGACAACACATGTAACTAATATCCAGGTTTAGGGGTTCTTGCGTGATGATATAATAGTTAGTAGTGGTATTGGGTAAGTATTGGGTAGTATTGGGTAAATCGTCGCACCGACTTTGGGTGTCATTTTATTTATTAATAATAATATTAGAATGAAATTCCATGATTACAACCATTTACTAAATGCTTTTATATTGGTGGAGATCCTAATATCTGATAAATAATAATCTATTACAATGAACTGTTGAGCCTATTTTAACAACATTTGTGAGTTTGTCCTTTATTTCCGTAAACTAAAAAAAAAAGAGTAAAGTTTGTTTTATTTAACGATGCCACTAGAGCACATTGATTTTTTATCTTATCATCGGCTATTGGATGTCAAACATATGGTCATTTTGACACTGTTTTGAAGAGGAAACCCGCTGTCGCCACATAGGCTACTCTTTTTTCGACAGGCAGCAAGGGATCTTTTATTTGCGCTTCCCACAGGCAGGATAGCACAAACCATGGCCTTTGTTGAACCAGTTATGGATCACTGGTCGGTGCAAGTGGTTTACACCTACCCATTAAGCCTTGCAGAGCACTCACTCAGGGTTTGGAGTCGGTATCTCAATTAATAATCCCATGCCTCGACTGGGATCCGAACCCAGTACCTACCAGCCTGTAGTCCGATGGCGTAACCACTGCGCCACTGAGGCCGGTCCGTAAACTAAAGGAATGATCACAAAAGTAACATATCCCAGTGATAATTCACTTACCTGCGAGTTTTGGTGGTTTTAGCAGCTGAAATACTACCCCCCCCCCCCCCCCCCCCCCCCCCCCCCCCCCTCCATCCCGAGTCAGGCCACCGATCTTATCTAATTTCTTTTTGACAACCCGATCTAATCTAGCGACCAAATTTAATGATTAGAATTTTCTTTATCAATTATATTAGAGATGCGCATCAAAATTTTAAATTCCTACTACTTAATTTTTGGATGTCAATTTCTAAATTGTCTGCTTAAATTTTTTTCTGTCCCGGGACAAGCACCTGGCACCTGAGACAGGCCCCGGGACGGACATGCTCGAAACTCTAGTGGGTATGTAAAAAATATTCGCACTCGCACTGAAATACTACCGTACATCTGTTTCACTTGCTATACTACGGCCTTGATGAGTACTCGTGCACAGGCCAAGTCTAGCAAGACGCGAGTCCTGTGAACAAGTTCGTTCACAGGACTTGAGTACTCGTTCACAGGACTTGAGTACTCGTTCACAGGACTTGAGTACTCGTTCACAGGACTTGAGTACTCGTTCACAGGACTTGAGTACCTGTTAATTGAAGAGCACTCTCATTTAAGTATAAAATTTTTTTTGCATCATTTTGCCATATTCGTACCGCCTGTTACATTGAGACATGAAGACATAAGACATGAAGTAAAACAAAAGACTTGAGTCGAATGTATGGAATGCAATACAATGACATAATTTGGCATCCGTGTTCAGCACTGAAAATAAGATGCATAATGCTATTTTACTTGATTCCTTAGTCTCATTATCATCTTGTGTAAGTGTCGGGTACTCGGGTCCTGGTCGAGTTTGACTCTCGAGTACTCGAGTCCGATATTTTGAACTCGTGCAAGCCCTACCTGCTACATGTACATGTAGGTCTTTTAAATTTTTTTACTGCTTTTTGCTATTTGCAGTCTGCTATTTCCAGCCCATCATGTAATTGATTATATACTACTTCTAAACATATTTATTTTTGCAGATTGAACTGTGGAGTATGTGATGGATAGTTGGAAGAAAGCGGTTTTTCTTGCCTGCCTGTATGGATTCTTGAAAGAGTTCTGTCCCCTGGTGCCCTTCTTCACACCATACCTGACTGAACAATCTGGTGTGACAAGAGATGATGTTTTTACAGAGGTTAGTAATACACAAATATATATATATATATATATATATATATATATATATATATATATATATATATATATAAATATATATACATTTGTTTACACACACACAGACATGCAAGAGGTTGAGGGCTCTGTACACCCCCTGCCCTGCTCACGACAGAAAAAGTAGATTTTTGTTACTTTAAAGTGAATTCAGTGAGCTTATATGTACATGTATACAACTTAAGTTTAAGTACATGTAATTGTATGAAGATCCCACTGCAAAAAAACCCTGGATCTTCTGATATATACATCGAGAGAATGACATGTTTACCTTATTATTATTTTTTTAAATATTTAAAAAGCTTAAATTATGTTATACTGGGTATAATGTTACATGTTATGTTTATAAAGTCACTGTTATATAGGGTGTATATACATGTACATGTACCACCAAATCAAATCCTATAGACTACATAAGTGATACATTCAATAAAAACGGCATTTCAATCAACATAAATACCATGGATATAAATATTATAACCACTTGCTCTTAAAATAAACCAGAAAAAAATGGGAGTTGCGCTGCTCATTTCAGCTATAACGGGAAGCGTACAAAAATTGTCACCCTAATTTTAGTAGAATCCTGCACATGTTTCAAGTAAAATATTATTGGTGTAGTTGGTAAATTAATACTAGTTCAAATTAAATCATAGGAATTTATTGGTCAAATGAAATAACATTTCATGACAACAAACACCATCACTGGGCTGGTAGTATTAACTGTAATATTAAAAGTTAGGTGCACTTTGAACTTGTTGAGATTCTAAAGCGGCCTCGGTGGCGTTGTGGTTAGGCCATCGGTCTACAGGCTGGTAGGTTCTGGGTTCGGATCCCAGTCGAGGCATGGGATTTTTAATCCAGATACCGACTCCAAACCCTGAGTGAGTGCTCTGCCAGGCTCAATGGGTAGGTGTAAACCACTTGCACCGACCAGTGATCCATAACTGGTTTAACAAAGGCCATGGTTTGTGCTATCCTGCCTGTGGGAAGTGCAAATAAAAGATTCCTTACTGCTAATCAGAAAGAGTAGCCCATGTAGTGGTCACAGCGCGTTTCCTCTCAAAATCTGTGTGGTCCTTAACCATATGTGTGACATCATATAATCGTAAATAAAATGTGTTGAGTGTGTCGTTAAATAACACATTTCTTTCATTGTTGAGATTCTATTTGGTAAACCTATAAAATTATCTGGGATGGAAAACCTTGTTTTTTTTCTTCAGAATTCAGGATTTTATCTTTCAGAAAACTGTTCCTATCTTTGTTCTTTGATTAAAAGCTCACTGTAATTCCCTACTTTTCTCGACCCTTCAAAATGTATCAGATTCCTTGTTCAGGGTCATTTTTAGTTTATTCTGTTATAATACTTGTATATATTTATGAAGCTAGTATGTAGCTAATTATGTAGCCTATTAAAGGGAGTGCATGAGCAAATTAAATGGCAGTATCTCACTATAGACTGGTTATTTCACCTAATGCTAAATTAATGTGATATGATGGAAGGTGGTTAACACCAGTGCAAGTGTTTGTCCTCCTAAACATGCAACTGTTATAATATTGTATAACTGAAATCATATTTTGATATTATATTTTCAGATCTATCCAGTTAAAACCTATACACTGTTTGCTGCACACTTCTGCACCCTGCTGGTCGCAGATTTGTTGCTGTACAAACCAGTAATAGTGTTTGGAGCCAGTGCTTCCATCGCGGTCTGGTACCTGCTGGGATGGGGATGCAGGCTGAGTCTGTTGCAGGTTTCGCAGTTTGCTAGTGGTCTGTGTCAGGCCTCAGAAGTGGCATTTTTTGCGTACATTTTTGCCATTAGCAGCACCGCAAACTATCGAAAGGTGGCCGGTTTGTCCAGATCGGCAATTCTCCTCGGCCAGTGTTTGTCGTATTCCTTGGGCCAGATTACTCTGTCGTTATCATCCAACGATGTGCGGACTCTGGTTTACGTGTCGCTGGGTAGTGTAGTCTTAGCTTTCGTCATCAGTGTGGTGATACCCGGCCCGAGGTTTTCTCCTTATCTCCATACATGGGTTGTACAGAGAGAGCTGCTGGCGCCATCCGGGTTGCAGCGGTCACCCGAAAATGGAAACCCGTACCGTTTTCCGACACCTACCAGTATCCATGGCAACGGTTCCTCTGCCAGTACCTGCAATCTCATTTCCGGATTGGATGGACTCTACGATCATAGGCCAGCATCAGCTAACCAACAGTTTGCCGGGTTGGATTTCCCCTCTGGGTATATGCCCAGTAGTTCCCACATGTACAGTGACATAGATACCAGCTCGCTGGGTTATGCTTACAGTGACGGGAATTCCGACATTTCCGACACGTCCATTAACGAAGAACGAACGAGTCCGGTAGCTAAAGAATCGAGATTGTCAAACTGCAGACAGGTTTGTTCTGCGAGTCTTATCATTGTTTGGAAAGATCTGTCTGAAGCGTACAGAAATAAAACTATTGTCGTCTGGTCATTGTGGCTAGTGGCAGCTTTGTGTGTGGATTTTCATGTCAGACTTTACAGTGAGAAATTGTGGGATAGTTTTGGAGTGGTTGACGAGCAGAGTGGCAGCTATTTATACAGTGGAGCTGCACAAGCACTGGCTGCATTACTGGGTTTGTTATATTTTTATTTTACAAAATAAATTTTTTTCTTAAATACACAAAATGTACGTGTACTACAATATATATGTATAAAAGATTCCTTATGTGTTGTTGACCAGCCTCGATGGTGTCGTGGTTAAGCCACCGGACATAAGGCTGTGTCGTGGTTAAGCCACCGGACATAAGGCTGGTAGACTTGTACAGGGTTCGCAGCCCGTTACCGGTTCCAACCCAGAGTGAGTTTTAATGACTCAATGGGTAGGTGTAAGACCACTACACCCACTTCTCTCTCACTAACCACTAACAACTACATGTAACTCACTGACGTGGGTAGACAGCGCAGATAGCTGAGGTGTGTGTCCAGGATAGTGTGCTTGAACCTTAATTAGATGAAAGCATGAAAATAAGTTGAAAGAAATGAATATGTGTTGTTAAACCATGCAGGCACGTCATGCATTACTGACGCTGCTAGGTTATGCCTGAATTTGTTTTTGCATCACCATAATGATTTCACTAATTTAAAATTATCTGAGGCCTGCAAAAGATATTTTGAAAGACGTAATTATATTTGTTTCTATTCTTAGCCATTAATTAGCAGTCTTCGCCAGGAGCAAATTTAAAGGTAGGGTCAACTCAAACAAGAGCCTAATATGTTGGAAAGATGCATACCCGGACCACCAACACATACTGACACTTTAGCAAATAAAAAACGCGTAATTTTAGAGTTAATAAAAAACCATGATTATTCCTAACTGGGGGCAGCCATTTTGTTTCGTTTTTGTGACGCCCGATGGGATAGCTTGGGGCGAAGTGATGTCAGCTCCTGACCATCTCCTGTATGTACAATGTAAACAAAAGCAGTAATTTCGACAAGGCGTTTCTCTTTGATCAACCTGACTTGTAAAACAGCATAAATGACATAATATAATAAACTATTTAACTAAATATATTTCAAGTTGCATTAACAGAACGAAATGGTGTTATAGTATTTTTCTCTGTTTAATAATCCAAAGGAAAAATGTACACTATTAGGCCTATTGATATGCTACATTGGAGCAAAAACGACAACCCACGATACCCAAGTGATAATTTTTTTTTCTTTGGGACTACATAATTGGTCAGTTCTGTGGTTTTAGATGGAAAAGTCTACTTAATCAATAGTTTTACAAAACTGTTTACAGTAATAAACCATGCCCATTACCATTTTAGGGGTGACAGGTAATATTCCACAATACCGGTATGTATTTTTGTGTCTAGACAGCATCAATTAATTGGCTTGTCTTGTTACCAATCAAATACACACCTGCCAATCAGGAATCACAGGTAGAAGCAACTAACAGCATATAGACCAATTAACTAAGAAAACACTCCGTGTATTATTTCAGTACATAGGTTAATGCATGGACAAAACATTGTTAATTATTTCGACTTGTTGTGTAGCCACTTTGACAATGTTATTGTATTTTGTATTGAAAAATAATATATAGTGCTGGATATACTTATTGCTGGCTTACTGGGATGTGTATTATTACAGAACATAGCAATGTATGACTATTTATCATCCCGCAAAAACCAGGTAGGTTGTGTTTCTCTAGTTCTAAGGCTCATTCCTGACGTTACGCGTTAAGTATTACGTAACCACCAGCTCGCCAGACGGCGTACTCACTGAGAAGGTACAAAATGGCTGCGCCCGTTATATATAATAGCCATCACATTTAACCATTTTATTAATTAACTATACGATTATATGTGTTGATATTAAGCAGTGATGTGCATTATATATCGTTGAATATGCACCAGGCCAAATGCCTTATAATTGTCCCTTCCTTTAAGGCAAGCTGAAGATCACTCTCCTCAAATGGTTCTAGGTGAGTAATCCCATGAACTTTCAAATATAATGTATTAAAACAGGACTCGAAACAGCCTGTGGCCAGGTCACCAAATGCAATCACTGTCCTCTTTGGGTGACTTCGATATAAAAAAAATAATGGCGTTAGTCAAGCAAATAATATTATCTTCTTTAGAACTACATGTATAACATATGAGCCCCTATTAATATATATGTATTCCACATTAAAATCTTGCTCGTGGTTCATTTACTTGTACCATAATTTGCCAACATGCATTATTATTTTTTGGGCCACCATATGTTTTCGCCAGTTTTGAACCCTGTTAAAAATGTTACTACACAGCGATCAGTTTACTTCTAAATATTTTCAGGCAACTTTCCCAGGGAAGCAGGAGTATTCACTCGGCTTTCTTTGCAAATACTCAATTTGTTATTCTAATTTCAATAAGGTGGAAACAGAACAAAATCCTTCGGCCTGTACAGATTTTATTTATTATTATTATTGTTTTTTTAAATCAGAATTTACTTCTTTGTGCTTTTGCAGGTTTTTGTTATAAGCATATAGTATGTGTATTTTCTAAAACTATTTTCTGCACTACAGGTACGGTTCTCTCTCTAGTGGTGGGATTCACACAGGTCAACTGGCACAAGTATGAGGAGTTGATCGTCGGGGTTGTCATGGTGATCAGTTCAGCCGTGCTGGTTGTTATGTCTCACACCGACGTCTGGTCAGCCTACACATTCTACGTTGTATTCCTTGCGGTATTCCAGATGCTTTCCACTGTTGCTATGTAAGTCTGGACAGTAATCCAAGAAAACAGATTTTGTCTGTAATTAATTTAAGTATATATTTTTATAATTTTTAATTCACATATCTAGGACAAAAGACTGGTTTATGTGTGTGTCCATCTGTCTCTCTTTTTCTCTCTCTCTCTCACCTCTGGTTCCATCTCTCTTCCCCCCTTCTTAAACCTCTTTTCCCCATCTCTCTCCCTCCGTTCCTCTCTTTAACCTCTGTCTCTGTCTGTCTCTCTCTCTCCCTCTGTCTCTCTCTCTCTCTCTCTCTCTCTCTCTCTCTCTCTCTCTCTCTCTCTCTCTCTCTCTCTCTCTCTCTCTCTCTCTCTCTCTCTCTCTCTCTCTCTCTCTCTCTCTCTCCCTCCCTTGCTCTCTCTCTCTTTTTCTCAGTGTGTCTGTCTTTCTCTCAACAATATCTTCTTTTTTTAAAATGTTTTATGTGTTATAATATTTAGATCAAAATTATCAGCACACCCTTGTATTTTCCAGGTTTCAGATCGCAGGTCAGCTGACGTGTCAGAGATTTGGTCTCGTGTTTGGACTCAACTCCTTCCTGTCCATGTTTGTTGAAGTTATCTTTGTTTTGGTGGTCGTCAACTCCAGCAATCAGGCTTTCAGTGTCAAAACACAGGTAATTCAAATACAGAGCATGTGCCAAAACAAGCTGGCAACCAGTGTACAGAGATGAAATCTAAATGGGGGGGGGGGGGGGGGGGGGGCATCATTTTAGATCATTGTAAAACCCTAACCACAGGGTCAATCTTAGTACCTGGTACCAATATTAAACTTTCCTTCCTTTTTTTTCTGCTTTCATCTCTGTCTGGCTATATGAGGGCGAGACGTAGCCCAGTGGTAAAGTGCTCGCTTGATGTGTGATCGGTTTGGGATCGATCCACCCATCAATGGGCCCATGCATTGTGCTATTTCTTGCTCCAGCCAGTGCACCACGACTGGTACATCAATGGCCGTGGTATGTGCTATCCTGTCTATGGGATAGTGCATATAAATGATCCATTGCTGCTAATCAAAAAGAGTAGCCCATGAAGTGGCGACAGCGGCTTTCCTCCCTCTATATCTGTGTGGTCCTTAACCATATGTCCGACGCCTTTTAACCGTAAATAAAATGTTTTGAGTGCGTCGTTAAATAAAACATTTCCTTCTTCCTTTGTCTATGTAGAGATATGATTCAAATTCAGACTGTGATGTCAGGGGTTAACCTGTTTGCCACCCTCTATTCATTTTACAATATATCGGAGGGGCCCCTAAAAAAAACATAACCTTACCGAGTATGAGAATGACTAATCAGTATGGGGACTGTAATTTTAATATTTCACACTCATTACTCATTATACCGGCCTCGGTGGCGTCGTGGTTAGGCCACCGGTCTACAGGCTGGTAGGTACTGGGTTCGGATCCCAGTCGAGGCATGGGTTGTTTAATACAGATACCGACTCCAAACCCTGAGTGAGTGCTCCGCAAGGCTCAGTGGGTAGGTGTAAACCACTTGCACCGACCAGTGATTCATAATTGGTTCAACAAAGGCCATGGTTTGTGCTATCCTGTCTGTGGGAAGTGCAAATAAAAGATCCCTTGCTGTCTGTCGTAAAAGAGTAGCCTATGTGGCGACAGCGGGTTTCCTCTAAAAAACAGTGTCAGAATGACCATATGTTTGACGTCCCATAGCCGAGTATAAGATAAAAAAAATCAATGTGCTCTAGTGGCATCGTTAAATAAAACAAACTTTACTTTTTTTCATTACTCATTATATCATTACATACATGTAGCTGCAGTCAGGGAAAATGTCTACAGAATTATGCCACTATGCTATAGGGTCATTTTTCTTTAAAACGAAAAGAAATTTTAACGCAGAACTTTCAATTATGTTTATAAAATTGAAGTAGTCTTTGCTGGAAATAAAAACATGCTATGTCTAGAGTCTCCACGAGTCTTGGGGCATGGGCCGAGTCTAGCAAGACTCAAGTCTGTCACAGAACTTGAGTACTCATACAAGGAAGAGCACTTTCATTTAATTATATTTTTTTACGTTATTTTGCCATTATGCTTTCTGCCGGTTACATTATAGAGCTATGAGACATGTAGGGAAAGCAAAAGTCGAGTGTGTGGAATGCAATACAATGACATTATTTGGCATCCATTTCCAGCACTGGAATTAAGATGCATAATTCTGTTTTACTTTATTCCTTAGTCTCATTATCATCTAGTGTCGGGTACTCGGGTCCAGGTCGAGTTTGACCCTCGAGGACCCGAGTCAATATTTTGGACTCATGGAGGCCCTAGTTGTGTCAACAAATTTGACGACAACTTGGCGAACACATTTTTTGTCTGGTTTTAATTTTATTTTATTATAAAGTTTTTTTAGGGGTTTTTTTTAACTATAATTTCAGTTTGCTGTGTACAGTGGATTCCTGGGCTTGGGAGGTCTGCTTTTTCTCATCCGAGCGTTACACAGTTCTATTCATAACAGATACAGCATTTGTTGTCGTTGGCGGCCGACACATGATGATCCAGAGACTCTTGTCGAGGAGCAGAGATAGTTCTCATTGGACACGGAGTCCACTTGCTGCTGATGAAAAAAGCATATCATGTGTGGCAGGAGCAGATTTGTTTTTACGAGATATAGGTATTGCTTTTCTGGCAGTGGCGGCGCTGGTGTCAACTTTTGTGTTCAAGTTTTGTGTTTAAAGTCCTATAGTCCATCCCATTCTCCTACAAAAATGTTTTTGTTAATAGTTTCAGTTAACACTCACACTAGAACACACGTGCACACACCTTGTTGTTATATTTAATAGTCAGTTTGGTTTGACGTAAGAAAAAAAGTAAAAGTGTTTTGGAAATGACACAAAATTACAATTTTTATATGCAAGCTACAAAATAATCTGCTGAGAAAAAAACAACTTGTAGTAAATTTCATAGTATGAAAAAAGGCGTTTCCTGTGGGATGGACTATAGATTTTTGAAACTTGGTTTATAGTAGGATATTCATCACAGCTAGTGCACTGAAAACGTTTATGGTAGGCAAGACATTTAATTCTGTGGAATTCTTGCTGTCTGTGATTCGCTAGACTATTGTTTCTTGGCCAGATATACCAGATGACTCAAACATCCTGGTATTTGGTTACAGTCTCTCACTCTCTCTGTCTCTATTTGTCTCTCTGTCTCTGTCTGTCTCTCTCTCTCTCTCTCTTTCTCTCTTTCACTCTCTCTCTCTCTCACTCTCATTGTCACTCTCAAACTCACTCTCAGTCTCTCACTCTCACTTACACTCTCACTCACACTAGAACACACATGCACACACCTTGTTGTTATATTTCATATTGTCAAGTTTGCCTTGCTTTAACATAACATTGCCTCTTTGAATACGTGCCTGAAAGTAAAAGTGTAAATTTTAAACAAGTAATTTTAATCTCTATTTTTTTTTGGTTAAACTTGCATATATTTACAAGAAAATGTGAAAATAAATATACTACAGATCAAATGAATGTATTTATAAATTAAAGTCATTGCATTAAATTTTACTTGTATTAATGTGTAATTACACGTCTGTAAAAAATGTGTAATTGTGACATGTATTCTCAGTCCGTCAGTCCAGTCTGTCTCTCTCTCTCTCAAAGCAAATTTAGTTTTTTGAAAAATATTTTTTCCAGGGGTGCATGACCCAACCCTCTTCCTCCACTAGAAACTCTGCTTGCGACAGTCTAGACCTCCCCCTGCCTGGTTTCCTACACATGCAACTTAATTGTAATTATAAACATGTACACTAAAATTTGCTGCCCTTCCCATTAATGATAACTCTGCCCTTTCTTCCTTTTTGCTTTCTGCCTTTAAATGTATTGCTCCCTCTTATTGTTTTGTATGTTAAATTTTATATTACATGTATGTTAAATGTTATATTACATGATATGATATTTGTATATTTGGAAAGGGCCTTTTGACAAAACCAGAAGCAACTAATTTTTGGTTAAGAATATTGTTTTATGTGCCAAAAATCAAGCTGCGGAAGTACATGTATTTCAACTATATATGTTTGAATGTACGAAGTTCCACGTGATGATTCCATGTATTTACCATTCCTTTAAGTCTGCAATCTCGAGTATTATATGTAGCTCTGAAGTTGATGTGGCCAGATTAGTTGTTGGCCTCTCTAGTTTAAAGGGACAGACCCGAGTTTTTAAACATTATCCAAACAAAAATTGCAAGCTTATTAAATAGCTGGTAACAACCTTGTAACAACCTTGCGACAACCGCGTAACTACCGCGTTTTGAGCTAGTATTTGGAACCTTTTTACAACCATGTGACTAGCTTGTTGCAAGCTTTTCTTGCATGCTTGCAACTAGGTTGTAGCAAGCTTGCCACACGCTTGTGAATACCTTGCAGCAAGCTTGCTCAAGCATGCAGCAAGCTTGCAAAATGAAAACATGCTTGCGGGAAGCTAGTGAGTTGAAGATATGCATGCAGCAAGCATGCAGTAATTATTTAAGCTTGCAAAATGAAAATATGCTTGCGGGAAGCTTGCAGAATTACTGACTACCTTACGCGAGCTAAATGTTAGCTTGCAAATAGCACCTTGTAACAAGGTTGTAACTACCTTGCGACAACTTTGCCGCAAGCATGCATATAAAGCCGTTTTTGATCATTTAAATTAGAGGTACTCACATTTTATTATTTATAATATTAATTTTCATACACCTGTAGTGGTTCTGGTCATCTAGGTTTTTGCAATACCCCAAAATTTATGTTTCATAATTCTAAAAACGACCATTCGTCTGAGAAGTTATGGTTATCGAGACAAACTCAAATTATTTTTAGACGATATTTTCCTGCTTAAAGATCAGACTTTTGCTTCTCTCTGTTATAACCACATCCAAATGTGTGTTGCAGGTTTGTAGATTAAACAAAAACTTAGTGTCCATTTTCACGGCCTGAAACTTGGGTTTGTGCCTTTAAAGATTAATTCATATACAGTGCATTTAACATGTATATGTGTAACTACCTACCGCCACCTCCGGTGTCTAGCATCTTCCGACATCTATGTAACGTATAAGAATTAATGGTCAAGATTGCAGTCTTTATGTTATACTCAGTATGCGTTGCTACAGTATTATTTATATTTTGTATCTGATATGTATATGCAGGTTTTGCAAATAAACATGAAGTAAGGAATTGTTTTCTGTTCAATTATGCAAATTTATAACTGTTACAGTAGTCAAAATGGCTATAAGAATATTTGGGGCAGGATGTAGCCCAGAGGTAAAGTGCTTGCTTAATGCGTGGTCGGTTTAGGGTCGATCCCCGTCGGTGGGCCCATTGGGCTATTTCTCATTCTAGTCGGTACACCATGACTGGTATTTAAAACGCCGTTGTATGTGCTATCCTTGTCTGGGATGATACATATAAAAGATCCCTTTCTACTAATGAAAAAAATGGAGCGGGCTTCCTCTCTAAGACTATATGTAAAAATTACTAAATGTTTCACATCCAATAGCCGATGATTAATAAATCATTGTTCTCTAGAGGTGTCATTCAACAAAACAAACTTTAACTTTATTATTCGGCATGTAGAATATACCATATATTACTGAATGTGTATGTAATAGTGTAATGGCTAAGCAGTCGTATTTAAGACCTAAGGGTGAGAATACCAGTTATGGAAAATCTTTTATATTAAGAGTACTGAAAGAAGGAATGTTTTATTTAATGACACACTCGACACATTTTAATTATGGTTATATGGCATCGGACATATGATTAAGGACCACTGAGATCATGAGAGAGGAAACCCGCTGTCGCCACACAATGGGCTACTCTTTCTGATTAGCAGCAAAGGATCTTTTATATGCACCATCCCACACAGGGTAGCACATACCACGGCCTTTGATATACCGGTCGTGGTGCACTGGCTGGAACGAGAAATGGCCCAATGGGTTCACTGATGGGAATCGATCCCAAACCAACCGCGCATCGAGCGAGTGCTTTTACCACTAGGCTACATCCTGCCCTTAAGAGTCCTGCTAAAGTACATGTAATCCCCTACTTGACCCAACTAATTTGCATATATCCAAGTTACATGTACCTGTAAATGGTAATGAAAATGGGTAAATTGCCATGAAAGTTAAAACTTCATCTGTAACAGTACATGATAAAGCTATATACAAAATTTCATCTCAATGTGTTCAGACATTGCAAAAGAAGTGTTTGAAAAACACATTTTCAAGTTAAAGGTCATAACTCCGAAATATGGGCAAATTGCCATGGAAGTCAAACTTGATCTGTAATCAACCACAAAAAAAAAAAATGGATTTAATGTGGATTGATCTTGGGACCCCCTGTACAAAAAGCGAGCATTCTATCACCAAGCTACATCGATCCTTATAAAGTTTGTTTTGTTTAACGACACCACTAGAGCACATTGATTTGTTAATCATCGGCTATTGGATGTCAAACATTTGGTAATTTTGACATATATAGTCTTACAAAGAAAACCCACTATATTTTTCCATCAATAGCAATGGATCTTTTATATGCACCATCCCACAGGCATGATGGCACATACCACAGCCTTTGATATACAAGTCGTGGTGCACTGGCTGGAACGAGAAATAGCCCAATGGAGATCTATCTCAGACAGACTGCATCAGGCAAGCACTTTACCACTGAGCTACGGTCCGCCTGAAGAATAATACGGTGTTGTACTAGGCTAGTTGGTGTATGCTACTGAAGAATAATACTGTGTTGTACTAGGCTAGTTGGTGTATGCTACTGAAGAATAATACTGTGTTGTACTAGGCTAGTTGGTGTATGCTACTGAAGAATAATACTGTGTTGTACTAGGCTAATTGGTGTATGCTACTAAAGAATAATACTGTTGTACTAGGCTAATTGGTGTATGCTACTGAAGAATAATAGTGTTGTACTAGGCTAGTTGGTGTATGCTACTGAAGAATAATACTGTGTTGTACTAGGCTAGTTGGTGTATGCTACTGAAGAATAATACTGTGTTGTACTAGGCTAGTTGGTGTATGCTACTGAAGAATGATAATGTGTTGTACCAGGCTAATTGATGTATGCTACTGAAGAATGCATGCCTGGCCCAGGAAATAAAATCACATTGTTCCCGACAAAATCAACAAACTTATTTCATATTTATAAATACCATGTTTATTCAATAAAACAGATTGAATTATTTCAAATTTTGATTTCAACAAGATGCACAAACTGAAATCTGAAGAATCATATAAAATGTTGCGTGTAACATTTAACAATGGCCAACATTTTCAATTACACAGATTTTAAAAATTAATAGTATTTTTTAAATAACTACTAGTGAGTTACACTCCCATTTGTCAAAAAGAAAAAAAAGTAAAAAAGAAAAGAGGAGAAAAAGTAAAATATAGTCCCGGTTAGCAAGATTAACAACAAAATAGCTTTCTTTGCTTAAGTGTACACCTTGTGGTTTTAAACTGAAACAATAAGAGTTAAAATAACAGTATTAATAATATTTTTTCTGAAATTATGAAAAAAACTATCAAAATCCTGTCACACAGGCATGTATACGTGTGGATATTATGACCTAGCGATTGGAACCCTGTAAATCAAAACCCTGTCAACATACCACAGAGTGTGTGAGTGCAGGGGGTGGGTATTTTCCAGGGTATCGGGTGTCTCTCCACCCCCCACCTCACCCACCCGTCTAGTCCAGCCCCCATCTTGGATAAATTCCTGCAAACACAGGCCTCTTAGAATTAAAAATCTGCAGAAACCATTTATGGATTACACAAAAACAAATTCAGGTAACCCATTTTGTTTTTAGGTAACCCATCATGACCATGTATAAATATGTCCTAAATTCAATATGTGAACGAAAATGGATTGCACGAACGAAAGTATCGCTCTTGCAATTTTCAGATGCCCGCAAAACATGCCCTCACTGTCAAATAAAACTGGAGCCAATTTCACAAAACATCGTAAATTTACATCTGCGACTAGCAGTTATACTGGGCAAACATTCACATGTTTGGCATCTATTTCACGCAGAAAATGTCATCATTACGGAAGATGGTGCATTTTAAGGACGAAATGAAATAAATTATGTATATTTTTATAACTATATTCGTTGTACTACAATAGTAATACGAACTGTGGTTTTGTCGTAGATTTTCGTTTACATGCAAAACTAGCTAGGCTTACTATGTTTTGTGAAATTGGGTTCTGGGCCCCGTTCCACTAAGCGATCTTAGCCCTAAGATCGCTTCGTGGAATGGGGCCCTGGTCGTGAACGTAGGGGCCCTGATCGTAGCACTAAGATCGCTTCGTGGAACGGGGCCCTGGTCGTGAACCTTTTTGTGCCAAATATATGTTCTGTTGTGGATCTGCCATTACATTATTACAGGAATCTACACTAGCTCAGTTGTTAAATGCCAACCCGAGGTGACATGATGAAAGCCCTTTAGAAGATCCATCATGGCATTGGTTTCCTGTCCCAGCCAGTGGCACACAACTGATGTATCAAGCAATGCATGTTTTGTCCTGTCAGTGGGAAAATTTATATAAAAGATTCCCCTTGCCGCTAATGAAAAAAAAAAATGTATCAAGTTTCCTCCGAGGAATTATGAAACCCAGTCCGAATAATGATTAACAAGTTGTTCCTACGTTTGCTTTCATGTAAGTGCTGCAAAGCTACACTAAACATTGCACACTTTATTTGAAAACATGGATAACGTATTTATTCATACGTGATCTCATTCTTGATCACTGTCAGTATGAACACTACACAACAGCAGACGGTGAATATTGCACACGTTAAATAGAAAAAAAGCCCAGTTTGTTTTGTTTAACGACACCACTAGAGCACATTGATTTATTAATCATCGGCTATTGGATGTCAAACATATGGTCCTTTTGAGTCATAGAAATGAAACCCGCTACGTATTTCCATTAGCAACAAGGGATCTTTTATATGCACCATCCCATAGACAGGATAGCACATACCGTGGCCTTTGATATACCAGTCGTGGTCCACTGGCTAGAGTGAGAAATAGCCCGATAGGCCCACCGACGGGGATTGATCCTAGACCGACCGTGCATCAAGCGAGCGGTTTTTCCCCTCCCTACGTTACATCAAGTGTGATAATCTAATGAAGGGAGATAATTGTTGGTCATCCCCCCCCCCCCCCCACACACACCTTTTCATTTAGCTGAAAAGATTTTTTACTTCAAGAATTTTAATAATTTTTATATTTTTTTTATAAAACTAAACTAGCCTTTATTTGAAATGAAAGCATGAAACATTACATAATATCATCTGTATTTTAATGGTGTGGTGGTTAAGCCTTTGGACTTGAGGCTGGCTATAGAATGTCAAATAACTGATAATTGTAACAGTCAGGGGAAACATGCAACATTTTTCCCCATTAGCAGCAAAAGGTTTTTATATGTACTCTCCTACAGGACATCACATACCACATCATTTGATATACCAGTTGTGGAGCACGGGCTGAGATGAGGAAAAACTCAATCAGAGGATGGGTCCAACAAGGGGATTTGATCTCTAGACCCAAGAATGTCAGGTGAGTGCTTTACCGACTGAACTAAATCGCGCCAAACTAGGTTATGCTGCCTCGTGTCCAACGTGTTGACAGGAACAAGCTCACATATAAGCATGCTCATAACAATATATTGTGATGCACTTCAACAGGTGGTTTATTATTTATTTAATTAAAAAATATATATATACATGCAATCTTGTTCCATCCCAATATTTCTCACCCATACAATGTCATGTTTAACCATTTTTATTTTTTTTACATAATTTTATTTTTTTCAGAACATGTCCCAACATGAATTATTACATTTTGATCCCTCAGTAAACAACTTTTGTCTCAATATATGAGTGTTCATAAGAACAAGTCTTAATATATACTGAACTCAATTAAAAACTCATCACCTAATTTTCAGTTGTTAATTGCTATCGCATGTGTGGTTGCTATAAAACACACACTAACAATAAATGTTGTATAGATTTTTGTAGTTATTTACTGCGCTACCAGAATACATCCAGTTATACGAAGTCAGTTAAATATTATATTATTTATTCTCATTCATGTATATATATCCTTTTTCTTACACACCTATTGGTGAGAACACCATGTGTTATTTTTTATAACACATGGTTGTTTACACATGTACGTGTGCTAACAATTTCAAGACATATGATGACCAGGTTACCACTGCCATACATCCAATGAAAAACTACACGATGGAAATCGATTACATTGTGATGGCTGAAAATAACTTAGTCGAAAAAGATGTTAAAATTTGCTTAAACCCTGGTTTTTGAGGATATGTAACAAATAGAATAATATATTCGTGTCCGTTAGATACCATTTATCTCAAACTCATTAGATACATTCTAAAACAACTCATTGTGATAATAAGTGGTATCCAACGGCCACTCATGTATTATCTTTTTACAACTTCAAAACTAACTGGTATGATTTCAATGGAATTCAGTATATTTTATTATATTTTAACAACAAAACAAATAAAAAAATAATATACTTTTTATACATACATGTACATCATAAAAACATATCCCAATTAATGTATTCCAGCATGTTTTATTACATTTTAACAATATTCCCCACATCTTTATTACATTTTAACAATATTCCCCACCTCCCCCACATCTTCATAGAAACACGTCTACATATAAACATGTATGTAAACAAACTCATTCAATCAAACATACACTACCAGATTCAATCTTTACTGAAATTAAATTAAATACTAATATAGATTTTCAAAAAAGAAAATTAAATAACTATTATAAATAATTACAGTTATTTAGTTTTCTCTTTTGGGAAGTAACTAAATTCTTCTCCATCAATAAAGTTTTCCTACGTTTATCAAATAGTAGTTCAGATTAACACAATTGAGACACATCGGGTATCGGAGTAAGCAATGTCTGGTAACCCATGAATAAATTACCACAAAATACAGTCTGACCATGTCACAAATTTGTTGTTATAAATTCACCATTCCTATTATTTGTATTATACTAAAGAGAATCATCTGGCACATAAAAACCTTTATTTTATATCACAATTCTCAGTGCATCAGTAGTACTTGTATGTGCATCTTTTATTTCAATAAAACACAACTGACAGAGTTGGCCAACAAGCCAATCTCTCGACTTCTACGACTGTCCAGTTGCTAAGTAGTGTCGGAAATAGAATAAAAATTATTTTCGTTGATTATTTCTTAAATATTAAACAGATAAGTATATATTTTGTAAATATCTATTTAATGATAGTCTACCTAATTTAGCATTTACTTGTTTTGGCTCTCATTGATGTACAAGGTGGTGTTTACTCTTGAAATTAAAAGAAAGATGTCAGTAAACAGGTGATTTGTGCACTTTATTGGAACAGTCTATAACACATAAGTCTTGAGTGCTCTTACAACTCGATTCTCGTCATATAAAACTTCTATAACCGACTACTTGTTAATCTGAGAGCACTAGTCAGGAGTTGGGACAACATTGCAACCGTTGAGTTGGCCAACTTTGTTGTGACAGTTAATAGTCTGAACCTAGCAAAAGTCATGTTTTTTTGGTTTAACCAGTCGTCAAAAACAATAACAACTTTGTTTTGTTTAATGATACCACTAGAGCACATTGATTTTATTAGTCAACGGCTTTTGTATGTCAAACATTTGGTAATTTTTACATATACACGTAGTCTTAGAGAGGTAACTTGCTACGTATTTCCATTAGTAGCAAGGGATCTTTTATATGCACCATCTCAAAGACAGTATAGCACATACCACGGCCTTTGATATAGTCGAGAACAAAGTGCTGTTTCCAACTTCATTGTCATGTAATAATCTACTGCTACTAACAAATGTTTGTTTTTAAAATTATATCGATTCCTGCTGTCAAAAACAGAAATTTACCCTTCAAGTATCTTTTTCTCTTTTGTAAACAGATTGTATCAACTGTTTCATAGAAACAATAAAATGTAGATACAAAACCCGCAAGTTTCTTGATTTATTAGCTAATATAGTCATGGCTAATGTTTATCGGTGCAACCTACATATATATACATTTTTATGGCCTACATTTTATTTAAACATTGCAGTGGACAAGCTTATTAAAGGAAAACATGAAAGAAAGATATAGATTTTTGTGACGACTACTGAAAGAAAAAAAAGAATTTAAATTTGTTTCATCTGCGGTGTTAATGATTTAATTTTGAATTGCTGTCGAAAACCTAATGCATATACATGGCACAATTGTAGATTAAAAAACCCATTAAATATAACAGTGTTATACTCGTTTTCACCAAAGAACGGAGATTCAATCTGGCAAACCTATTTGAAACGAAATTTAGTATGTAGTATATCATGACATATTCACCAAACTCTATAAATATGAGAACAAACTTCCTTAATAAGCCCTTATTTTGCATTTTGGAGAATACATTTCATAAACATATTAACAAAAATTTTCACCAAATTCACTTAATGAATCACTGTTTTGTTGCACTTTCTTTTTACATGTCTACGAACAATCAAGTTTCTTTTCAAATTTTTTTTTTCAAAACTGTTACAACAAATTATATTAAAGTGACAGACCCTAGATTTTAAACACTAAGGCATATTGTCCACTGTTAGAGACGTTTATGATCACTGAAATCAATCATTACTTACATTTTATTGTTTAGATTATCTATTTCCGTATAACTGAAGTGTTTCTGGTCACCCTGGTGTTTCTAATACCACAAAATTAATTTTTCATATTTTAAGTAACGGTTATGGAGTCGCGTTTTAGTCTATTTTTAAGGATATTTCAACGTCACAGACTCTTGTTTCACTCTGTTGTATCCAAATTTGTTACAGGTTTGTAAATTAACCAAACTTAGTGTCCATTTTTACGGGTTGAAACTAGAGTCTAGGTGAACAGTATGCCTTGGTGTTTATAAACTAGGGTCTAGGTGAACAGTATGCCTTGGTGTTTATAAACTAGGGGCTATCCCTTTAAACCACTTGCAGTGTGAAACCTGACAAATGAAACTTTTAAGTTATTTCAATATCAGTTATTTTTAAATTGAATATCTTTTTGAAATTGGCTGAAAGTGACTGGCCATGCTTTCATTATGCACTACAAACACGGAGTAAGAGTTGATGTCTATGTACAGATGAAAATCACATTCTAGGATGAGCTGGTGTTAATTGAAGTGGAATTTAAACGAGAATCCGCTCCCGCCGCCTCCAAACGGATTAAAACCGTGATGGAACGGATTCCCACCCTGTTGATCTTCTGGGTCTAAAGGATCTTCACCGTTGTCAAAACGCTGACGTTTCTCTGGAAAAAAAGAAGAGGAGAAAATGTACATGTATTAACAATATTATTGTGAAACCATATTAGACTACCAATTTCACCTACACCATATTTATCATCTCGGAAAAAACCCAGAAGAGAACAATTGCAAAAGTTTGTTTTGTTTAATGACACCACTAGAGCACATTTATTTATTAGTCATCGGCTATTGTATACAGGTCAAACATTTGGTAATTTTGACATATAGTCTTAGAGAGGAAACCTGCTACATTTTTCCATTAGTAGCAAGGAATCTTTTACATGCACCATCCCAAAACAGGACAGCACATACCATGGTCATGTACATGTATAAACAATATTATTGTGAAACCAGATCAGTACCAATTTAACCTACACCATATTTATCATCCATTATCATCTTGGGGGAAAAAACCCAGAAGAGAACAATTGCAAAAGTTTGTTTTGTTTAATGACACCACTAGAGCACATTTATTTATTAGTCATCGGCTATTGTATACAGGTCAAACATTTGGTAATTTTGACATATAGTCTTAGAGAGGAAACCTCCTACATTTTTCCATTAGTAGCAAGGAATCTTTTACATGCACCATCCCAAAACAGGACAGCACATACCATGGTCATGTACATGTATTAACAATATTATTGTGAAACCAGATCAGTACCAATTTAACCTACACCATATTTATCATCCATTAAAGGCTTTTGGAGGAGATATCGCTGGCACTATAATTTGCAATATGTCCTGCGATATTCTCCTAGGAGATATCGCTTCTTTTTGTTATGTCACTGTATGTTTCAGTGCTAAACCTATCATTAGTGACGTCACGCCACTGTTGTTCTGCTAGTTAACGAGTCTACCGCTGCCAAATATAGTGACATTCAACCCACATTACTGACATTGTTTGCAATTGTCACAAATGAAAAGAATGATAATGGATAATAAAAAGAATATACCCTCGTGTTTTGTGATATCATAATTTATCAGCACTCCTTGATAAAAGTATACAAATTCTCGGCAAGCCTCAGATTTCATACTTTTATTAACTACATGTATGGGATGCAACACTGGTGATGGAACATCAACACAAATAATTATTTGGGTATAACTTTAACCCTGTACTTCACAACACTATGGAATGAAACACCAAAACAAATATACACATGTACATGTATGTGATATTGTTAGCAAACCAAAACTATATCATGGTCTATAAGTATAACATAAAAAATCAAGATTTCCACACCAATAAATCTGGAAAGGCTAATATAAATATCATGGACACACAAACAAATATACAGACATACATAGAGGATTCGTCACGAGTATTTTTTAATATGGAAAATATCAACCAAGTCTATGTTAATTGGTATTCGTCGAGGCTCTGCCGAGACAAATACCGATTAACTAGATGAGGTTGATATTTTACATATTAAAAAACACGAGTAGCGAATTCTATTTATCCTATAACACTTCTAAAATAACATTCTAATTAATTTTTTCGTAAATCACAGTACTAAAGTCGCCGCCATCGCTAATATGATGTCATCACGATTAGCACAGATTAGTTTGACGTCACGCATTATAAACAAATCTTTGAAAATGTTACGCTCGGGTATACGGTTCTTGTTGGCTTGTAAGCAAATGACCCATTCACAGTAACACATTACCTAGAGACCTTGCAAATTTGCATACCATTATTAACTGGGTAATAAAGTAATTATCACATGGGTTTATGACATGGATATCATGGGTAAGTTATAGGATAAAGTAAATTATCACATGGGTTTATGACATGGATATCATGGGTAAGTTATAGGATAAAGTAAATTATCACATGGGTTTAAGACATGGATATCATGGGTAAGTTATAGGATACAAACCTTTATCTGTTAATACTTCTTTAGCTGACGCAAGATCTATAAACATTTTTTCAGCTTTTTTCTTATCATCACCATCGTATTTATCTGGATGCCAGATCTTTGCGAGGTCACGATATGCTTTTAATATTTGCTTCTTTTTAGCAGTTCTGAAAAATAAACAAACACTGTGGTCAGGCTTTTAATATTTGCTTCTGTGTAACATTTAATAATATACAAAAAAAACCTGGGTCACTAGCTGGGATAGGAAAACCCCACTGGATTCACAGACAGCATTTATACAAAAGACAAACACTCCACCAAGCTATTTCCTGCTCTGATACGCACAATTAAATGATAAAAATACATTGATGTGCAAAACTTATTAAAAACACAAAACACACATACATAAAAACATCCACAAAACATAAAATCAATGTTTTAAGACCAAAGAATATATATTTATTTTTTTAAATAATAATAAAAAAATTGCAATACATTTTTTTAAAGATTAAAAAATGTGCAATTAGCCACAAATACTCCAACTGATAACTTCAATGGCGTCAATCAAAACAAAAATGTCAACTTACCTTTTAACACCTAATATTTTATAATAATCTCTCTTCTTTGACTGTTTTAGTAATTTCTGCGCTCTATTCAAGCCATCGTGCACTCGACGATTTTCTTCATCTATCTGCTGAGCTCTTTGAAAATCATTTATAGCTGAAATGGTAAAGGGAAAGAATTTAGTGTTCACATCCATTCATAGCATGTATACATCTAAAAGGGCATATACAAGTACATCCAAAAGGGCATATACAAGTACATCTAAAAGGGCATATACAAGTACATCCAAAAGGGCATATACAAGTACATCCAAAAGGGCATATACAAGTACATACATCCAAAAGGGCATATACAAGTACATCCAAAAGGGCATATACAAGTACATCCAAAAGGGCATATACAAGTACATCCAAAAGGGCATATACAAGTACATCCAAAAGGGCATAAACAAGTACATCCAAAAGGGCATTTAGAAAAAAAGGGTTCACATCCATTCCAAATGGCAGGACGTTGCCCATGGGTAAAGCACCCGCTCAATGCACGGTCGGTCTGGGATCGTTCCCCATCGGTGGGCCCATTGGGTTATTTCTCGTTCCAGCCAGTGCACCCCGACTGGTATATCAACAGCTGTGGTGTGTACTACCCTGTCTGTGGGATGGTGCATATAAAAGATCCCTTGCTGCCAATGATCCCTTGCTGCCAATCGAAAAGAGTAGCCCATGAAATGGCAACAGCGGGTTTCCTCTCAATATCTGTGTGGTCCTTAACCATCTGTCTGACGCCATATAACTATAAATAAAATATGTTGAGTGCGTCGTTAAATAAAACATTTCTTTCTTTCACATCCATTCAGAATCATTAAACGTTTCACTGGGGAAATAAACTGTATTTCTAAGTCTATTTAATCTTTACTTTCCAAGAAACGTGTTTAATGACACCACTAGAGCACACTGATTTACTATTAATCATTAGCTATTTGGTGTAAAAAATCTGGTAATTTTTTACTTGTCTTGGAGGAAACCTGTTACATTTTTCTATTAGTAGGAAGGGATCGTTTATAATATTATGCTCTTTCCCACAGGCAGGACAGCACATACCATGGCCTAATATACCAGTCATGGTGCACTGATTGGGATGGGGGGAGAACCACAATCAGAGAATGGGTCCATTGAGGTTATTATATCCCATGATGCAAGCACCTCAAGCGAGCACTCTACCGATTGAGCTAATTCCAGCCCCACTCCAAGAAACAGGACAGCACATACTAGGGCCTCTGATATGCCAGTAATGGTGCACTGATTGGGATGGGGAAAAACCCAATTAAACAATGGGTCCACTGAGGAAATTTTAAATCCCATGATGCAAGCACCTCTACTGGTTGAGCTAGATCCTGCCCCTCCCCCCCCCCCCCCCCCCCCCCTTCCAAGACAAAGAACAGCACATACACTATCAGTATTCTAGCAATATTATATTGTCCTGTAAGCCGATGGACTAGTAGAATTTCTAGCAACTTATAAATTTTTCTCTGGTACTAGTTAGTCTGGCAGTTAAAAGTTTGTTTGGTTTCAACGACACCACTTGAGCATATTGATTTATTTAATCATCGGCTATTGCATGCCAAACATTTGGTAATTCTGACATGTAGTCTTAGAGAGGAAACCCGCTACATTTGTCCATTAGTAACAAGGTGTCTTTTATATGCACCACCGGCCTCGGTGGCGTCGTGGTTAGGCCATCGGTCTACAGGCTGGTAGGTACTGGGTTCGGATCCCAGTCGAGGCATGGGATTTTTAATCCAGATACTGAATCCAAACCCCGAGTGAGTGCTCCGCAAGGCTCAGTGGGTAGGTGTAAACCACTTTCACCAACCAGTTATCCATAACAGGTTCAACAAAGGCCATGGTTTGTGCTATCCTGCCTGTGGGAAGCGCAAATAAAAGATCCCTTGCTGCTAATCGGAAAGAGTAGCCCATGTAGTAGTGACAGCGGGTTTCCTCTCAAAATCTGTGTGGTTCTTAACCATATGTCTGACACTATATAACCGTAAATAAAATGTGTTGAGTGCATCGTTAAATAAAACATTTCTTTCTTTATATGCACCATCCCAGACAGGGGCAGGATTTAACTCAGTCGGTTGAGTGCTCGCTTGAGGTGCTTGCATCGCAGGATCGAACTATCTCGATGAATCCATTCAACTGAATGGGTTTTTTCTCGTTCCAGCCAGTACGCCACAACTGGTCAAAGGCTGCGGTAGGTGCTTTCCTGTCTGTGGGAAAGTGCATATAAGAGATCCCTTGCTGCATTAATAAAAATGTACCAGGTTTCCTCTGATGACTACGAGTCAGAAATACCAAATGTTTGACATCCAATAGCCGATGATTAATTAATCAATGTGCTCTAGTGGTGTTGTTAAACAAAACAAACTTTCATCCTACAGACAGGATAGCACATACCACTGGCTTTGATATACCAGTCACTGTGCACTGCTTCAAGCAGACAAGTGAGATATATTTTCCATTGAGAACTGCAACCCTGGCCAAAGGTGACTCCAATGATGCAAGTCATTACTTACCTGCTTGATAATCTTCGTTCAATATATGAGCTTCTGCACGGTCTATTAGAGCGTTTATATTTCCTTCATCTATTTCTAAAATTTCCTGACATATTTTTAATGCGTCAGATATATGTCCAGCCTACAAAATATTAAAAGAAACCTACAGCATAAAATTGAATGACATGCATTAGAAATAAAATAACATGAAAATAATGAGTATTGGATCCATGCATTTACTATGTAAAAAATACAAAAAGGAAACCTTCAAAATAAATTACATATATGTATATTGTAAACAAAAGAAACATGAAACATTAACTACAGGTACAATATACTTAAAGGGACATTCCCGAGTTTGTTGCATTGTAAGATGTTTCCGACTAATAAAATACTTCTACGATTAAAGTTACATATTAAATATAGTTTCTGGTTTAGAATATCAGTATCTGTATATTCAATGTGTTTCTGGTTGTCTTAATATTTGTAAGAAGCCCATACTGGATTTGTTTAGGAAATAAAATGAAATTTAACCTAGTAAAAATATTAGAACGATCAGAAACACGTTTAATATACAGCCACTAATATTTTATGCAGAAAAATATATCTGAAATGTAATTACAATCGTTAAAAAGTCTCAGTTAGTCAACAACATATTAAAAGTTGCAGCAAACTCAGGAATGTCCCTTTAAAGGCATATTTGTCACAGACCACTGACATTTAATGGTCTAACAAAGTATTACCTAACAAAAAGTATTTGATTTGTCCTTAAATGTACTTTATTCAACCATCTTCATAACCACCATACTCCATTTATTAATGATATTTTATTTATTATTCATTTTTAGACAGTATGCCTTTAATCAGGCACTCGCAAAATAAATCTACAGAAAAATTAATATAAAAATACATAACAAAATAAAATCAGAAAAATGGCTATTGGATGGATGTACCAGTATTTAATTAAAAATTAATATAAAATGCATAACAAAATAAAATCAGAAAAATGGCTATTGGATGGATATATCGGTGTTTAATTATGTAAAAGCAGGGATGGGTAAACTTTAAAAAAAGAGGAAATCTAGAGAAAATTCTTGAAATCCTACATGTAGGTTAAAATCTATGCCATCTGACACTTGTTGGAGGAAAGGATGATTAAAATGCAAGGAAACGCAATGTTCCATGAGAGGAAAACAACTGATCCGAGGAGAATTCCCACCCCTGAAAAGGAAAAGATGGCAGGCTTGTAGAACTGGCCAGAGGTGTCTGTGTGACCCTCCCTACTTGTGGAGCGCAAACAACTATTTTCTTGAACTCTAGACATACATGTGTATATGTAAACAATTAATAATCATTAAAATAATAAAAACCACTGTCGTCCAAAACATTGTAACAGTTATAATTTTGTTCTCTAGATGCTATGATAAAACATTTGTGGTCATCGACAGATAAACATTTTGCAGAAGGGAATGCTCCCTCTTAACCAGCCTGGACCCACCCCAGACACCCACCAAGTACATGTATTGTTCCTATAGGCGTGGTAGGGTTCTTGCCAGAGGGTAAGCACCCTAAAATCTTTGAATTTTACTTGGAATATAATGGATATATTTTCATAGCAAGAGAAATGCAGCTTAAAGTGTGTCAGTTTCAAAACATTTCAAACCCATAACCACCTAGTGAAAGCACTTATAGTCTGTTTTGTTTTTATTATGTACCCTCAAATTATTTTCTGGCAGAAAGCCTGCCTGGACAGTGTTACATTCACCTGTCTTACCTTGGAATGACAGTGACACATATGCGAATGTGCCTGTAAAAAGTAATGGAATATTTTCGACTCTGTCTTCAGTATCTGTTTAGCTTTGTCTATACATTCGTCGTATCTATCATTGTTGCTGTACTCTTGTGCTGCCTGCAACTGTTTGACTAGCTTTTTCACTTTCTTGTAATGTGGGTAACAGTCTTTGTGTTCTGGATCCAGTTTAAGGCACTCGCGGATCTGTCTGTAGAGGAAAAGAAAGGAAGACAATCAGTATTCATTAGTGATGGGCATCGTCAAAATTTTCATATTGCGACACAGGAACCTGAAATGCAATACACACCACAATATATTGCAAATTTATAAAGTGTTCTAATTTCATGTACATTTTGGGTAGTCAAGCAAGATTCATTCCGAACAAATGAAACTAATGTTTCTTTTCTTGAACTGGATGTTTTAGTTTGAAACTATAATATGTGTGCACTAACACATGCACATAATATTCAAGCGCAAAAAAAAGAGAGGCTAGAAACATATCGCGATACATATTGTTCAAAATATATATTTAATATATCTCTAGTATTCATGTATACGCCTATGCAAAATGTTGTTAATTAAGCATGGACGGTTTCAGGCCTGTAAGAACCGAATAAGAAGAAGGAAATGTTTTATTTAACGACACACTCAACACATTTTATTTACGGTTATATGGCGTCAGACATAATATGGTTAAGGACCACACAGATATTGAGAGAGGAAACCCGCTGTCTCCACTTCATGGGCTTTTTTCAATTGTCAGCAAGGGATCTTTTATATGCACCATCCCATAGGATAGGATAGCACATACCACGGCCTTTGATGTATCAGTCGTGGTGCACTGGCTGGAGCAAGAAATAGCGCAATGGGCCCATTGACGGGGATCGATCCCAAACCGACCGCGCATCAAGCGAGCGCTGTACCACTGGGCTACGCCTCACTCCGCGTAAGAAGTGAAATGATGTTTTTTATAAACAAGGTGTTTGTTGCTGTCCTAATATTTGTAATAGCCCAAACTGGATGTTACCTGCGAAAAATGTTGTACAATTGAAAAAATATATACTAACAAGTAAAATGAAATGAGACCGTAACGGTAAACATTAGTGCACAACCGCAAACTTTGGATTTACAGACAATGGTATTGTAAACAAGAAAATGTATGTCATATGTAATATTAGTTGTCTAAACGACTCTGTTGGAGGGATGGATGTAGCCCAGTGGTTAAAAGCGTTTGCTTGATGCACGGTCGGTCTAGGATTGATCCCCCTCAGTTGACCCATTCGGCTATTTCTCATTTCAGCCAGTGCACCACGAATGGCATATCAAAGGTTGTGGTATGTGCTACCCTGTCAGATACTGAGGGAGGAAACCCGCGATCGCTGCTTCATGTACCAGTCATGGTCTAATGGCTGGAACGAGAAATAGCCTAATGGGCCCATCGACGGGGATCGATCCTAGATTGACCATGCTTTACCACTGGGCTATGTACCACCTCATTTCTTAAGTTCAAGCCCAGAAAAGGGGTAGATCTACAGTATTTTTCCGTTTAGGAAGGGGACTAGTTCACAGGTCCATACTCAGTGCATGCGTTATTCTTACATAAGTGACTCCTCTGCCTCTCCCATGTTGTAGTGCAGCTTGCTCATCTTGAAGAAACCCTGCGTGTTGTCTGGTATCAGTTTCGTCGTGGACCGCAGGTCACCGATAGCTTTAAACTTCTCTCCCACCTGAATGTAACACTCGCTGCGGATTTCTCGTAGGTCTGCGTCCCATGGACAGATCTGAAAATATAGTCAAAACACTAGTATTACACAACTAGATCTTGAGGACTGACAACCAGAATCAGTTATATATGTACACATGTGCGAAAGTTATGTTTCTCAATAAAACAACAGGCATTTGAATTTCACTAAAACGACTCTTTGCAGTACCGAAGGAAGGCAATGTTTTATTTAATGACGCACTCAACACATTTTATTTATGGTTATATGGCGTTGGACATATGGTTACGGACCACAGATATTGAGAGAGGAAACCTGCTGTCGCCACTTCATGGGCTACTCTTTCCGATTAACAGCAAGGATCTTTTATATGCACATACCACAGCCTTTGTTACACCAGTTGTGGAGCACCTGCTGGAACAAGAAATAGCCCAATGAGACCACCAACAGGGATCGATCCTGGACCGACCGTGCATCAAGCTACAATTGAACTACGTCCCGCTCCTTTGCGGTACCATGTCAGTAAAAATCAGGGAACCGTAATTTTGTTTCCCATGATTGTTATATCGAGTATGACCATTCAACGAAAATAATATATATATATCATTATTTCTTAAAAACAGTTACTGATGGGTTCTCATGATCACAAAGCACGGAACCGAAAAAGTGTTTCCCATGAAATTTCAAATCCTATGGCCTGAAACAAGCTTCAACAGTTACATTTTATAGTAAAATCAGAAAAGCAAAGCAATTTTTAAATTATATTTGTTTCTTTCCTATAACATGTCATCCCCCAAAAAAGCCCCAACACTACTCTCATATTTAAAGAGTGTACGTAACCAGTTCTGAATGTTACTGTTGGCTCTGGGTATAAAGTAAACTTTGTTTTGTGAACTGTAGAGCACATTGATGTATTAATCATTGGCCACTGGATGTCAAACATTTGATAATTTTGACATATAGTCTTAGAGAGGAAACCTACTACATTTTTTCTGCAGGACATTTTCCCCTTTAATATGCACATTCCCACAGACAAGACAGAACAAACCACAGCCTTTGATATAATAACTGTGGGGAGCTAGTGGGGTCTGTGTGTATGGAGGGTAAAATGACATACATATACCCTGAACTCTTGGAAATTTATGGATATTTCTAATTTTAGATATACATGCACGACAGTATGAGAACTTTAAAATGCAGTATCCAATTTCAAAACATTTTAAGCCCATAATCACTTAGTAGGGGCACTCATGGTCATTTTGTTTTTTATTATGTACCCTTAAAGGGACATTCCTGAGTTTGCTGCAATTTTAAAGATGTTATCGACTAACAGAGACTTTTTAACGATTGTAATTACATATTAAATATATTTTTCTGCATAAAATACTAGTGGCTGTATATTAAATGTGTTTCTGATCATTCTAATATCTGTACTAGGTTAAATTTCACAATATTTCCTAAAAAAAATTTTTTCGTACATACAACATTATTTGAAGACAAAATCCAGTTTGGGCTTCTTACAAATATTAAGACTACAAGAAAGAAACATATTGAATATACAGACACTGATATTCTAAACAAGAAAATATATTTAATATTTAAGTTTAATCGTAGAAATATTTTATCAGTTGAAAACATCTTACAATACAGCCATCTCAGGAATGTCCCTTTAAATTATTTTTTGGCAAAAAACTCACAGAGATAACACAATCAGAGAATGGGTCTCCCAAGGTGGCTCGAACCTACGACCTACAGGTGAGTGTTCTACCTATGAGCTAGATCCTGCCCACTTCCCCACCTCCTGGACCCAAGCCTAGTTAACATATTGCAATACTTACATCTATGAGTCTTGACAGCAGTTCAATAGCACCGTTAAAGTCGTGGTGTTTGTACATGATATTCGCTTGTTGCACGTCGTCTTCAACCAGGTTCATCAGCTCAAACTGGGAGTGAGCTTCTTCATTATGTGGATCTTGTTTCAACTGCAAAATACATTATTTACTAGCTGTTACAAACAAACGGTAGTTTGTTTTGCTTAACGACACTATTAAGAGCACATTCAGGCCTAGCTCGGGGTCAGCAGAAATTTTCGGCAAATTATCTACCAAACTTAAAATGTTTTAAGAAACCATGTTATTTTCAAACAAAATAAAATAAAATTATTCTTAAATTTGTTCGCCAAATTAAAATAAAATTGGCCAAATTTATTTAGAAATTTGGAATTGAAATTTGGCAAATGCCAGAGCTATAGCCATGTCATTGATTTATTAATCATCAGCTATTGGATTTTTTACACAATATGAAAGGAAACCCATTACATTTTTCTAACTGTCATCTCAACAAGTAGGATCGCTAATATGCTATGTCATTCATATATGTAAAGCGATTATGTCATCCATACTTCAATGAATGTCACAAATGATCAAGTTCAATTCTTAAATAATTCATGTAACCAAACAATTGGTTTTTTACCTACTACTAGTACATCAGGGTTTCTGCCAGAGGGTAAAATGGGTATGGCGCTATACCCAAAATTAAAAAATTTTTAAGTTAACATTTTGACAAAATTAATGATTCTTTATCATTATTGTATGATTTTCTTAAGCCTAACCCTAAATGTAACCCATTTTCTTTGTGGAGGAGGCCCCCATAGCCCCTGTTGACTGTGGTTGCATTCAATTCCATAGTGCCATACCCAAAAATTTCTTTCTGGCAGAAACACTGTACATGTATGCAAAAGTCATGCGAACCAACATCTAGTTACTTAAGATTTTGAAAGATTCCCTTGATTCCACATTCCATTGACATCCCACTTGATCAGATTTGCAGGGCTTGAAATAGTAAGTAAAATACGGCCTGCTGTTATTAAAAAAATAATATCAGGCCAACAAATATGTCCCAAGAAAAAATATGACCGGCAGGAAATATGACAGCATTTAGTGATGGGAGGGTTTGGGATAGTGTGTGGAAAATGATAATCTCTGAGATGTATGTTAGATTATCATCCATTAAATGATAATCTCTGAGATGTATGTTAGATTATCATCCATTAAAGGCTTTTGTAGGAGATATCTCTGGCACTATAACTTGTGATATCTCCTGCAATATTCTGCTAGGAGATATCGCTTCTTGTTATTATGTCACTGTGTACGTTTCAGCGCTAAACCTATCATTAGTTACTTCACGCCACTGTCGTTCTGGTAGTTAATGAGTCTACTGCTGCCAAATATAGTGACATTCAAACCACATTACTGACATTGTTTGCAATTGTCGCAAATGAAAAGACTGATAATGGATGATAAAAAGAATATCCCCTTGTGTCTTGTGATATCATAATTTATCAACTCGTGCTGATAAATTATGATATCACGAGACACTTGGGGAGTATCCTTTATGCATTAACTAAAAGGAATTAAAAGTAATAAAGTATAATAGAATCACAAGCTACATTTGTAAATGTAAATAGGAGACGAGATAATCTAACAGTAACATCCGTCTCTTAAAACAATAACTCGCCTAACTTTTTTGTCTTTTTTGCGGCTGAATTTCTATTTCATCTGCTAGGTCTAAAAAAACTGACTGCTTTTTGGGAGCCACTATTCAGAGCCCAGATTTGAGTGTGTGTGCGAGTGTGTATATCTCTGTGTGTGTGTGAGTATGTCTGTGTGTGTGGCGAGAGATATGTGTGTGTGTGTATGTCTGTGTATGTAAGTGTATGTGCGAGTGCATGCATGTGTGGTGTACATGTATGCGTGTTTGAGCGTGTGTGTGTACCTGTGTGTATATATGTGTGTGTGTGTGTGTGAGTATGTCTGTGTGTGTGGCGAGAGATATGTGTGTGTGTATGTCTGTGTATGTAAGTGTATGTGCGAGTGCATGCATGTGTGGTGTACATGTATGTGTGTTTGAGCGTGCGTGTGTACCTGTGTGTATATATGTGTGTGAGTGCATGTGTGATGTTGCCGCTGCAGTAATTACTTCATGCCTGGTTGCCCTCCATTCATTTTTTTACTGCACTGCTATACAAACCGGCAAATTATAACCTTTACAAAAGCACCACTACTTACAACTTTCGTAAAGTCGGCACGAGCTTTGTCGAGTTTGCCTTGCTTTAACAAAACATTGCCTCTTTGAATACGGGCCTGAAAGTAGAGTAAATTTTAATAAGTAATTTTAACCTCTTTTTTTTGTGGTCATCAACCTTTAAGCTTGCATATATGAACAAGAAAATATAAAAATAAATATACAACAGGTCAAACGAATGTATTTGAAAAAGAATTTTACTTGTATTGTGTAATTACATGTACATGTATATAAAAATCATTGCATTAAACTTCACATACATGTATTATATAACAAATATGTAATTGTGAAATGTATTGTGATTTGCTATCTCTCTCTCTATCTCTCTCTCATGAATATATTTATAAAAGTCATTGCATTAAACTGTACTTGTATTATGTAACAAATGTGTAATTGTGACATTCTATCATTTGTGATCTCTCGCTCTCTTTCTCTCTCTCTTACACACACTCATAAATCCACACACACAGCAACTTACGGCTGTAAAATCTGGTCTTAGCTCAATACATCGATCAAGATCGGGTAAGGCAGATCTGGACTTGCCAATTGCAAGATACACCGTAGCTCTTCGAAAATAAGTTAGATAATTCTTGGGATCACCCTCTGAAAAATCCAAATATTAAAAAATCAGACATTAAATTTTACAATATTAATTATGCACATGTATACATGTATCCATATACCTGCATGTACATATAGTCTTCATGTGCAGGCAACAGACAGTGATATTGCTGCCTTTTATTCATGCTTATACAAGTACATGTAGTTATAAGCCCCTCTGCATTCAGTAAATATGCTAACCACAGGGCTTCTAGAATTTTTACACCGGCCTCGGTGGCGTCGTGGTAGGCCATCGGTCTACAGGCTGGTAGGTACTGGGTTCGGATCCCAGTCGAGGCATGGGATTTTTAATCCAGATACAGGCTCCAAACCCTGAGTGAGTGCTCTGCAAGGCTCAATGGGTAGGTGTAAACCACTTGCACTGACCAGTGATCCATAACTGGTTCAACAAAGGCCATGGTTTGTGCTATCCTGCCTGTGGGAAGCGCAAATAAAAGATCCCTTGCTGCTAATCGGAAGAGTAGCCCATGTAGTGGTGACAGCGGGTTTCCTCTCAAAATCTGTGTGGTCCGTAACCATATGTCTGACGCCATATAATCGTAAATAAAATGTGTTGAGTGTGTCGTTAAATAAACCATGTCCTTCCTTCCTTGTATACATACATGTACATGTATAGCTTACCTACTGCCAGATGGTAGTGCGACAAAGCCTCTGCTAGCTGCCCGGCGGCGAGTAGCTTCTTTCCCATCTCCAGGTTCTTCTCCACATCAATGTTACCTGCGTCCGACCCTGCAACAACAGTTAAAATTATTATAACGTACATACCTGTAGCATCTGTTTATATAACAACATTTGTTACACACCCATTTCAAGGCTAGCTCTGGGTCTATAAAAGTCATATTGTCACAGACCACTGACCTATTAAATGGCCTAACAAAGTATTATCTAAAAATATATAAATTTGATTTGTCCCTAAATGTATTAATGATATTTCATAAAAAAATAACTGAATTATGGCAATGGTCTATAATTCAAAAACTAATATGGATTTCACTCCATCGTGATTCAGTTACATATATGGTGATGGTTTCCAAATATTAATGTAATTTTCATTTATTATCCATTAATATTTTTAGAGAAACAAGGTTCTTAAATCTGTGACAGTATGCCTTTAAACTTCCAAATTTTATAGATACCCATGCTGTTATTTTGTAACAAAGTACCAACTAATACATGAAATTCTTTTGCCAAATTAAAATAAAATTTGCCAGTTCTTTTTTTTAATTCGCAATTGGTGAATTTGGCGAGTGTCAGAGCTATAGCCCTGCATTTAATCTTAATATAGTAATAAAAACCATTCTGACCGTGCAATAACAAAAATATATCATGTTTTGAACATATATTATGAAATCAGGGTAAAACGGGTATGGCACCACACACAAATTGTTTCGAATTTTTTTAAGTTAACCTTTTGATAAAATTAATTACTCGTATCATCAACAATAACCCTAACTCATTTTCTTTCTGGGGGAGCCCCCCCCCCCCCCATACCCCATCGACCATCCCTAACAAATTATTTCTGGCAAAAACACTGGTAATACAAAATCTTGATGCTGTGTTTTATCATACTCCATTTTCGATTTATCCACCTCTTATCTTTACTTTTTTAAATTCGCATTTGGACTTACAAAAAAACAAGAGAAGAAAACAAAAAGAATTGAAATGTGTATCAATTGTGTGTTTTTAATTTTATTTTGGTCTTTATCATTCCCAAAAGATTTGGTGTTTCCAAATTTAAATTTTTAATACAAAACCTTTTAAAATATTAAAACATAGTACACATTACATTTTACAGTGACAACATATTAATTCCAAACCTGTTGTTTGCTGTTTTATTGGAATATAAATATAACTCCATTTTCAAAAAACGGATGAAATCAAGGCAATAATATTCTTGAAGGGGCAACCTGAATGTGAACCCATATCAAAATCCTTAAAATTTATCACTGTCAGTTATAATTGGTTTGCATCAACTGATCAACTTTTAAATAAAATTCAATTACATGTATATACCCGGTACGTAAAAAAAAGGACTAAGTTATAATTATTAGAATCATGACTAGCTGTTGTCGAGTTCATTGGGGTAGATCTTACAAATTGCTAATTTTACTATTGATACCTACACATGTACATGTATTCAGTACTTATTTTCTTTCTGTACAATGTCACATACAAAAAAAAAAAACCCAACAACCCCAGCACATTTACATTAACTCCATCATTTAACCTGTAGGAACATGTAGTCAGGGTTTCTGCCAGAGGGTAAAATGGGTATGGCGCCGTACCCAAATGTTTTTGCAGATTTTACTTTTTTTTAGTTGAAATTTTGACTAAGTTATAATTATTAAGATCACGAGTTATCTACTCATTGTTGTGTTCATTGGGATAGCTATAGACCTTACCAGGGTTTCTGCCAGAGGGTAAAACGGGTATGGCGTCATACACAAAAAAATAGTTTTTTTTTAAGTTAACCTTTTTAACAAAATTAATTACTCTTAGGCCCTATCATTACTTATGATTTTCTTAATCCAAACCCTAAACCTAACCCATTTTCTTTCTAGGGGAGGTTCCACATACACCCATTCAGCACACATTCAATTCCATAGGGCCATGTACGTATACAGTATAATGAAAAAACTAAATAATGCAATATTATATAATTTAGTTAAATTACTGACATTGATCTCCACACAATTTCACACTCATATCAACAGGTATTTCCTCATTAAAGCCACCCACTGAGGTGACTTGTTTAATCTGCTAAATTAAACCACCGTCACTCAGCAGGTTTCTTGAAATCCCATGGATATACAGGTGAGAACGACTTTGAAAGCTCAATGGGGCCACTTACATAGACCTATATGCACATATGATGACAACCGAGGTCACAGCACTATATCAGTCTATAGACACGTGTATATATACATCTACATGTCAATGAGTCACAGGTCAAGCACACAGTATATGTCATCAGGAAGCAACCGTGTTGTGCTAATTAAGCTGTTAATCACCAGGTTTTATTGGCAAAGATATGGACCCGTGTTAAAAAATAAATATATATATATATACTCTTCAAAAGAAGAAACGCAAAACCACATTGTAGTAACATTTGGAGAATTGATTTAATTATTGAATGGTGAGTCCGATAATTACCAAATGTTGCAGGATTGTTCACAATTCACTCTAGTCCATTGTGAGTAAGTGATAGGACACACCACCAAGGTCAAGGTCATCTGGAGTCAATACCGGGTGTGGCCTCCGCGTGTGTTGACAACTGCCTGGCACCGCCTGCCCATTGAAGCAACCAGAGTACGGATGACGTCCCGGGGGATGGTGGCCCACTCGGCCTGCAAGGCTGCTGCCAGCTCGGGCAGGGTCTGGGGCTGTGGTTGTCGCTGTCGGAGGCGTCGGTCCAACTCGTCCCATAGATGCTCAATTGGGTTCAAATCCGGTGATATCGATGGCCAAGGAAGGACATTAATGTTGTTGTTCTGTAGGAAAGCCGTTGTGAGACGTGCTGTGTGAGGCCTGGCGTTGTCATGTTGGAACACTGCGTTGGCGTTGGCCATAACTGGAACGATGTGTGGCCGGAGGATCTGGTCAATGTAGCCCTGTGCATTCAGGTTGCCCTGCACGTGGACCAGGTCAGTTCTGCCAGTGTGTGAGATGGCTGCCCACACCATGACACTACCCCCGCCGAATCTGTCCACTTCCTGCACGCAGTTTGCCGCATAACGTTCACCACGACGCCTATACACGCGACATCTTCCATCATGACGTCGGAGCAGAAATCGGGACTCGTCACTGAACCACACCTGTCTCCATCGCAGTTGAGGCCATTGTCGATGAATCTGGCACCACTGCAGTCGGAGTCGACGGTGTTGTGGTGTTAAGATGACACCTCGAACTGGACGTCTGGCACGAATTCCTACCTCACGTAGGCGGTTCCGTACGGTCTTGTCGGATATCCTGCGCAAACCTGGTATTGCTGCGGCTGTGGAGGTGGCAGTAGTCAATCGTTCCCGAAAGTGGCGTACCCGGATGTAGCGGTCCTGCCCGGGGGTAGTGACCCGTGGTCGACCGGATCTAGGGAGGTCACGTGTTGATCCATGTTGCTGGTAACGGTCCCACAGTCTGGAGATGGTGCTTGGGGACACATGGAATGCCCTGGCAACGGCCGTTCTGGATTCGCCTGCGTCTAGTCGACCGATGGCATTGTTTCTCTGCGGTTCACTGAGACGTGGCATGTCCTGGATTGTCAACTGTCGGCCAGATACAGAGGCCAGGCAAGCGAACACCCTGCACTTTTATACTGTTGGTGTTCATGTTGCACGTGCAGACAACGCACGTGCAGTGGTGACATGGTTTGCACGTGGCTGCGTTTTTGCGAATATTCACATTTTGGAACTTTATTGTACAGTAGCTGCGTTTTATCGAATGTAACCATGGGAATGTGTTTGGGACATGCAATGACCTTATATTCACAAAGCATGAACCGGTAGGAAACATAAAATCGGAGTTATAACCCATTTGTACCCTTTTGCGTTTCTTTTTTTGAAGAGTATATATATATATATATATATATTACAGCTGCTTTATGCTTTGTTAAAAAAAAATCATTTATTTTATGAATTAAAGGGATCGACATACCCTAGTTTCAACCCATGAAAATGCACACTAAGTTTGGTTAATCTACAACCCTGTAGCACACTTGGATAAAGTTACAATTGAGTGAAACACGAGTCTGTCTTTGAAATGGTGAAATATCCTCTAAAAATAGACTAAAACTTGTCTCCATAACTGTCACTTCTCAGACACGTGCATTTTAAAAAAATATGAGAAATGCATTTTGTGATATTAAAAACACCAGGATGACCAAAAACACTTTGAATGTACGAAAATGAATAGTCTAAACAGTAAAATCTAAGTAAAGTATGATTTCAGTTATCAAAAAACGGATCTAATAGTAAAACATATACCTTAGTGTTTAAAGGCACATTCCTGAGTTTGCTGCACTTTTTAAGATGTTATCGACTAACAGAAACTATTTAACGATTGTAATCAGATATCAAATAAATTTTTCTGCATAATATATTAGTGGCTGTATATTAAACGTGTTTCTGATCATTCTAATATTCGTACTAGGTTAAATTTCATTTTATTTCCTAAAATATATTTTTTCGTACGTACGAAATTATTTGAAGACAAAATCCAGTTTGGGCTTCTTACAAATATTAAGACGGCCAGAAACACATTAAATATACAGACACTGATATTCTAAACAAGAAAATATATTTAATATTTAAGTTTAATCGTAGAAGTATTGTATTAGTCGGAAATATTTTACAATGTAGCAAACTCAGGAATGTCCCTTTAAAAACTAGGGTATGTGCCGTTAAGGACATCATTTGTTTTAAACAATATTTATTCCATCGTTTTCATGGTGGTAGGGATTGGTCGATAAGCTTATATAAGCCTATAATTAGGACCGTCCCCAACAAATATGAAATATGCAGATACATTCATATAAAAAAAGTTTGTTTTATTTAACGACACCACTAGAGCACATTGATTTTTTTTTATCTTATCATTGGTTGTTGGACGTCAAACATATGGTCATTCTGACACTGTTTTTAGAGGAAACCCGCTGTCGCCACATATGCTACTCTTTTTTATGACAGGCAGCAAGGGATCTTTTATTTGCGCTTCCCACAGGCAGGATAGCACAAACCATGGTCTTTGTTGAACCAGTTATGGATCACTGGTCAGTGCAAGTGGTTTACACCTACCCATTGAGCCTTGCGGAGCACTCACTCAGGGTTTGGAGTTGATATCTGGATTAAAAATCCCATGCCTCGACTGGGATCCGAACCCAGTACCTACCAGCCTGTAGACCGATGGCCTAACCATGACGCCACCGAGGCCGGTATACATTCATATATAAACAAGCTGACAGGCAGTCATTTCATTTCAACTTATTTGTGTTTATAATTAAGTTATATCCAATTAAGGTTCAACCATGCTGTCCTGGGCACACACCTCAGCTATTTGGGATGTGTGTCCAAGACAGTGAGTTAGTGATTAGGCAGTCATAACTGATAGAAGTACATCTAATAACAGCTGTGGATAAATGAGTATAAAGTAATCAGGTATGATACAGAATTGACTGCCGATTAAAGAGAAACAGCTAGGAAATAAAGAAGTAGACCAGAAAGGGGAGAAATGAAAGTAGAGAGAACGAAAACAGATTGACATGCAGAGAAGCAAAGAGAGAAACAAACAGCTATTAAGTTTCAAAACATTTACTGCTTGCAATAAATTAAGTCCTGAATTGATTTTTAAATGTCTATATTTTCCTGGGTTGTTAACTGCGGATTACCAAAATATTATAGTTGACATGTAAGTATTTTTGTAAATCATAGGTATTGCAATGCACCCTGAAAAGTGGTCACTGACATAGGAAATGTTCTGCATCTTCAATAGGATGTCCACAAACACATCTAGATTACTGTTAACCATTCTCAATCGACAGTGCAGTATTTGCTGACTTCTGTTTCCATAATAAAAGTATTGAGGGACCGTTTCACTTTCATTAATTGCACATTTGAATTTGTTTAATAACACAGAATTCCTAATGTTAGGAGATGTATTACCCGGTATTCCATAATTTTATCGAGAAAGGAAAAAAAGAAATTGGCAAAGAGCATACTGTATGACAGAAATAAGTATTTAAGTGATCAGCATTGCTAAAATGGATTATATTGAATTTGTTTTGTATACATCTACCTCATTATAATATGTCTTATAATGGTTAATGCCAATGTTATATTCTCAAAAGCCCTATTTATTTTTTGTTGGCCTAGGACATATACATTTTGTAGTGCACACATCACACTGGAACAAATGTTGGTTTAGTCAATATTCAGAAAGTATTTCCGTGAAAATTATTAAAATGTGGTTTATTTAATGACTATTTAATTAGCCAAATACTAAATGTTGTAGCCAATATTATATTCTCAAAGGCCTTATTTATAAATTTATTTTCTGTTGGCCTAAGACATATAAATGTAAACATTTTGTAACTGCATACACATGCAGGGCTCACACTGGAAAAATATTTGGTTTAGTACATTTTTAGAAAGTATTTCCATGAAAATTATTAAAATGTGGTTTATTTAACGACTATTTATTAGACAAAGACTAAATGTTGTAGCCAATATTGAATTAAAAAAATAGCATTTGGCTAATTTGGCAATGGACAGGGTGAGCACTGCACTAACAATGTCACATGCAGGTTTACATGTATGTACATATATATATACATACGTGCATCATGTGTACTACTACTAGCTACATGTATATATAGCTATAACTTTTCTTTTGAAAACAGATCAACAAAATAGTAAGCTGTATTAAAAATTTAATAAAATGCAGGCCTTTGGTTTTAAAGATTGTTTTGTTAAACGACACCACTAGCAGGGCTCGAAACAGCCTCAGCCGTCTGTGACCAGGTCGCCAAATGCGACCAACGTCCTGTTTGGGCGACTTAAATATTAAAAAAATAATGGCGTTAGTTGCCCAAATAATATTATCTTCTTTAGAGCTATAACACATGAGGGACTATTAATATTTGTAGTCCACATTAAAATCTTGCTTGTGGTTCGCTTACCATAATTTGCCAACATACATTATTATTTTGGGGGTCATCATTTCTTTTGAGTTTCGAATCCTGCATTAGAGCACATTGATTAATTAATCATGCTATTGGATGTCAAACATTTGGTAAATACATGACTTGTACAGGGTTGAATTTCAATTTTGGGGGGAAAATGACAAGTGTTGCCTTCGGTTTAATAACAAAAGTTAGGGCACCAAGGCAAACGTTTCCTTCAAAATAGGGGCAACATACTTTCCATAAAGTTTCTCAGACAAAAATTATTTCACCTTATCTCCATGGACACTAGTCTATGCAATTTGTTGGATACAAATGCCTAGTTAATGAAAGTAGAAATGAGATAGACAGCTGTGTTTAAACTTTACACTATCTTTTATTACATACCTATTAAATCTTCTTGTAGTGTCTAGTAATAAAGACATTTTCAAACCGTGTGATCAATGTATCTTGTATCACACACAATGCAATGGAACATGAAAGGATACCAGCTAGGGTTTCTGCCAGAAGGTAAAACGGGTATGGCGCCATATCCAAATATAATATTTTTAAGTTAACCTTTTGACAAAATTAATGACTCTTATTATTAGTGTATGATTTTCTTAACCCTTAGTATAACCCTAAACTTAACCCATTTTCTTTCTGGGGTAGGCCACCCATACCCCTTGTTGTCTGTGGTTGCATTCAATCCCATAGCGCAATATTACCTAAAAATTTCTTTCTGGCAGAAACACTGGATACATACATATATACATACATATATACATACATACATACATACATACATACATATACATACATACATACATACATACATACATATATATATATATATATATATATAAACTCTTCAAAAAAAGTAGGGGAACTCCAATAAGAATTTACAATTGTCAAAATTGTAAGGTGTATTAGATGTGGGGAATGGTTATGTGATAATAGTGAATTAATTGGGCAAACATTACAACCGGTAGTTCAGTATTACAGTAAGTTTTATGACCACCAAAGATCTTGAAGGATGATTGGGGTCAGAAGTTAAATTTGAAAAAGTTGACGGGGTTTTTTTATCAGTAAATCGCAAATTCAAACAATAAAAATGACTAAAAACAAAACAATAGCATATGATCAACAGAATGAAAAAGATTGACACAAATAATGTTCCACAGTGATTAATGGACCTTCCTGTAAATTGTCAAAATCGAGAATGACACCCCATGCATGTGTACGGGACAACTGCATGATGCACGTGACGTGCAAACTATGGAATGTGTTTCGGTGTGTTGATTAACAGACCTGAACATTCTTTACTAGGATGTCTGTGGTCAAAACCTATGTTCAGTCTAATAGTTGATATTAACATTAATATTTCAGGTTCCCCTACCTTTTTTGAAGAGTATAGATATACAACCTGGAATGTATGGGAAGGACACAGTAAGGCACTGCAGTGTTTTTCTTAAGATATTCTGGACATAACGGCAAGTAAGAAGCAGTGTTTTTGCCAGAATTTCTTTTGGGGGGTATATGGCGCTATGGAATTGAATGCAACCACAGTCAACAGAGGGGTACAGGGACCTCCCCCAGAAAGAAAATGGATTAAGTTTTAGGGTTATGGGTAAGAAAATCGTACAGTAATGATTGAGTAATTAATTTTGTGAAAACGTTAACTTAAAAACAATATCTGGGTATGGCTTCATACCCGTTTTACCCTTTGGCAGAAACCCTGAGAAGGGCAACTACGACAACAGCCGTCGGTGCCATGGTAAAATTGTAGTTATCAGAGGAAACCCGCTACATTTTTCTATTCGCAGCAAGGGATCTCTTACATGCACTTTCCAACAGACAGGAAAGCACATACTAGCATGGCTTTTAACCAGGTGTGGTGCACTGGTTGGAATGAGAGAGAAAAAACAATCAGTTGAATGGAACCCCAGAGGTAGTTCAATCCTGTGACATAAGCACCTCAAGCGAGCACTCAACCGACTGAGCTAAATCTTGCCCCATTTTAAAGGGACATACCCTAGTTATTAAACACTAAGGCATATTTATTTTTTACTATTATAGCCATTTTTGATAACTGAAATCATACTTTACTTAGATTTTATGATTTAGATTATACATTCAAAGTGTTTTTGGTTACCCTGGTGTCTTTAATATATCACAAAATGCATTTTTCATATTTTTAAAAACGAACATGTGTCTGAGAAGTAACAGTTATGGGGTGTATTTTACCATTCCAAAGTCACAGACTCATGTTTCAATCAATTGTAACTGTATCCAAATGTGTTACAGGTTTGTAGATTAACTAAACTTAGTGTTAATTTTCACGGGTTGAAACTAGGGTACATGTCCCTTTAAGACAGGTAACTGCCCGCATCCACCATAGCCCACACATTGTGCCCACGAGGTGGACTACTAACAGCCCGCCTAGCCCAAAATAATGTAGAAAAATAGACTGCCTACTGAAGTACCCTTCAGTTTTAAAACGAACATCATGTTGGAAAACCAATATTTGTTTTGAAGTTCACAAGAAGGATGGACACTTTAATAATAACTCTGTCATAACTTTACCAGTCCAGTGTGCTAATTGAAATTCTGTAAACGTAATATTCAGACTTATTTTAAACTATTTATATAGAAAGTTTAATTTTGTTTACATTTCTTGTTTTGTTTTTTCCAACACAGATTTATAAGTAATGTTAAATTTAAAACCAAAATCAACATAATTATTTTTGCTCTTAGGGAACGACCATAATTTTCTAGAGCGTACAAACCGTACGCAGGGGGAGGGGGTTAAGGGGCCAGCGTACACTTTTTTTGAAAATGAAAAATGTTGATCAACATTTTTCATTTGGGGATGTACACTTTTGGGGGGGGGGGGGGTCAAAGTGTACGGTTTGTACCCTCGTGAAAATATTGAAAATTATGGAAGGCCCCTTAACTTGACTTAAGACCAGAACACACACTGACACAGGTGACATAAGTTAGAACCAGTCAAAATTTGTATATCAGTTAGTTTTATTAATAAACAAATATTGTGTCATCGAAATTAACCGACAGTAAACTAAAATTTTAAAAGACTTAGAAGAACTCAAAACCTAAGACGTCATGTACGCACAAAATTAATTAATCCGAAGTTATCGCCAACGACGCTAAAAATCAAGAATGTCCAAAGTGAAAGTACCCACAGCCTGTCATGACACAGAAAACCTGTAATTATTTGTATTAAATATCTTACCATCCAGACAGAAATCAACAAGGATGATCAGAGATATTGACTGCAGAACTTGAATCGGCGGCTGCATAACGTGATTTTAAGGACACCTCAGCATTTACTAGTTACATCGCTAGGTTTATACACAACACAGTCAGCACTCGTGGTCAACCTCGATTGGACGATATTATTACTTCCGGGTCAAATCAGGTGTAAATCTCTCCTCTTTGATAGCGCTTCCTTTTTGTATCAGACGTAAATCCCTCCTCTTTCAGTATAAACGACCTGGGATTGCATCAGATAAGTTTTGTACAGCAGCATATGGAGAAGACAGAAATATTCGATCTATGTTAGATTGCGAAGTGATCATTATTTTGTCACTTATGCGTTATAATAAAAAAAGGTGTAAATTTAAATAGCTTTTGGTTGTTTTTTTCTTTCTTTCTTACTTTCTTCTTTTTATTTATTATTATTATTATTTGTGTGTGTATGTGTGTTTACCGTTTTTACTTATATGAGTGTGTGTGTGTGTGTGTGTTTGTTTACTGCTTTTACTTATATTTTTATTGTGCGCGCGAGTTTGTGTATGTGTTTACTGCTTCTAAAAGCCCTGTAATTTACGTATTTAGTGTTAATCCCAGGTGCGGTTTGTATGATAGCAACACGAGGCGGTGGTCACACATGGGTGCTGTTAACTGAAACAGTTCGTGTTCGTACTATGTTGATGTTTTACACGGTACTTGTCAGTTGAGAGCACTCCCTAAAATTAGTAGTCACAAGACCCTGTTAATAGCGTTATATTTTTTCACGGAATATATTGTGACATAGAAATGGTATTGAACTGCATGGAGTAATTAAGTGTGATGTGTAACCTTAACCATAATGATCGACGTCAATATAACCCAATTAAATTGTGTTGAGTAGTGCGTCATCAAATACACCATTAAAATTTCTTCTTCTTTTAACATTCGTCAGAACTACGGCGCAAAATGTAGAACGAACAAATGACACACTCAGAATCCGATTCTCCTTGTGCCAAGAAACACTATTATATATTCAGCAGCGTGTATTCATTGTTGTTGTTATTGTTGTTTTCACCAAACTAATATGGTAAGTTGCTGTGTTTAAAACCTCTGAGTTTTTAATTCGGCTAGAGCAATATTGTGCATGATAAAGTATATTATTCCAATTGAACATTGCATATAGTTGATGACAAAAGATGTTCAATAATTTCACTTGAGGACTATACACAATACTATAGCCCGAGTACTCCAACGGTAAGAGAGCTAGACAGACATTTGGACAGTTGTCAACACTCTCTAACCGTCAGCCAATCTGTATAAATTAGGCGCAATCGCTGTCTACCAAATGGTAGTCAAAGATTCCCATTCTAGCACAACAGCAATCCTATTTGACGTTACATACCTTTATATACAAGTAATCGGTCATTTTCGAGTTCCATTATAATAATCACTAATACACACACTACAGGAAGAAACCAAACAGCACCCCCTTGCAATAATGTTCCAGTTAAATACGTAGTTGTTGACGGGTTTCTTCGTGTAGTGTGTGTATTAGTGATTAATATGTGAACTTTTTTTTTCAAGGAACTCTAAAATGATCGATGTAAAGGTGTTTGACGTCAAACATAGGATTGTGGTTGTATCAGAGCGGGGATCTTTGACTACCGTTTTTTAGGCAGCGATTGCGCAGAATTTATGTACATATTGGTCTCTGGCGGTTAGAGGAGTGTTGATAATGCCCGGCGCAGACGAGCGTTTTTAAACGTATGCGTCTTGCGTTAAAAAACGCATCCGTACGAACGCAGTAAAACGCATCGTGTGCGACTCCCCTCTGCGGTGCGTTTTTCAGCGCTGCATCGATTTTTCAAATATCAAACATGTTTGATTTTAGACGCACAAACGCATCCGTCTCTTGCCGCATCCGTCTAAAAACGCACGTGTGCGCCTACTTGCGTCTGCGTTGCGTTCACATTTTTATATTGACCAATAATCTGTCTATTCAGTAACATGCCTTTCAAAATGGCCTCTCCAACTGATAGTTTAACAATTAACAATTACTGGTTTCATTGATGAATAGAACTGTGAAAACAGACCCGACCATTAAAAATTACTAACATGTAAATGTTTCAACACAAATAATTTCCAACTGCTCATCTTTGAAACAAAGACTAGAAATGTGTAATTAATGACATTTCTAAATAGATGAAATTAAAAAATATAAATTATTGCATTCATTGTACTATGCCTAATAATAATAATTAAAACAAACAATTGTGAAATAAGAAAGAATATGAATGAATATGAATGAATGAATGTTTAACGACACCCCAGCACGAAAAATACATCGGCTATTGGGTGTCAAACTATGGTAATGCAAATAAATAAAGTGATGATCAACATCAATATAAAAATTCAAGGTTTAAACACAAACAGTGTAAAGAACTGTGCAAAAACACAAATATCACAGAATTTTACGGATACTGAATTTTACTCAAAACTTCAGTTTTGTGCTGTATTGGCCATTCTCAAAGAGAATGTTACACCCCTGCACCACGGTGAGGTTACAGCACGCGCAGAGGAAATAAGAAAGATTTATATCGTAACAGTATATTGTACATAATGTTTTAAATAAAGTTTATTATGTTTTAAAATGTATTAATAAATTACTTTCTAAATTTATTCTAAATTTATAAACATTTGGTCTAGACTGGCAACACTTTGGCAGAAGTCTTGTTCTTTCATCTTTAAAAAAAGGACAACACATTATATAATGAAATTCATCACCAATTTCGTTATTTTTACACAGAAAGTATGTTCTATTTGTTAAAGTTATTTTTTTCCATCTGCCTTTTTCAATGGGAAGATAATGATTTGAGAGTCGAAAATGTAATAGTGGTAACCAATATTTTTTCTCTAAATTGGTTAAATATGTCTCGACCACAATATTTGATTTAAACAGTCTGTAACAAGATGCTTTAGATGAATTAACAATTTCATTGTTCCATGTTTGTAAGAACTGATCATGTAATCTTAAAAAAATTCTTTGTTTTAATAGTTTTACATCTGGTAGCTGGTTACACTGTGCAGTCCATACATTACTATATCCAACGTCATCCAAAACAGATTTGATAAAATTTAACCATTTATGATCACATATTCCAGATAGGCGCACACGAGACGTACCCATCTGCGTTGAGTCTGCGTTTTAAAACGCTCGTCTGCGCCAGGCATAACTGTCTAGCGACACATATATCTAGAAATTTGTTGACAACTATAAATATCTAGGTCATATTATATGCAAAAACATGAAAGACGATAAAGACATTAAACGACAGTATAGAGCCCTTTGTGTACGTGCAAACATGTTGTTGCGGCGATTTGCAAAATGTTCAGAATCTGTTAAAACACAATTATTTGTGAGTTATTGTAGTAATTTGTACGCGGGTGCATTATGGGTGAAATTTAAGCAGGATACCATGAAGGATCTTAACATATGTTATAATAATGCATACCGATGGATGATCGGACAACGACGACCATACAGTACCAGCAAGATGTTTGTCAGTCATCGAGTAAAAAGCTTTGGCGCTTTACTTCGCTCAAGAGCATATTCGCTGAAGAGCAGAATCGAAACAACTTCAAACGACCTACTTGCCCACCTGCAGTGTACAACTGTGTACGTCAAATCTGTATGTGTAAATCGCTGGCACAAGCTACTGTGCATTGGCGGATCCAGGAAATATTTTTAGGGGGGGGGGGGCCAAAAAAGAAGGGCACATTGACTCGTCAAAAGGGCACCTTACTATAAGTTTTGATATTTACAATTAATATGAATTCCTACAGTTCTACGTCATAATATACTAGCAATAATGAAGTAAATTGGCGTCACTCGCGTTAGAACCTCAATGGGGCCCCATTGAGACTCAATAACACAGACACATATCTGCAAGCTTGCGCATGTACACGAAAATCTTGATTTCATTTATCTACAATATAATTATTGTTTACTTAAAAAAAAAAAAATTCTACAAACAAAAAGGGCACTTGGACATTTTGAGGGCACTTGAACAATTTTTTTGGGGGGGACGCGTCCCCCTGGTCCCCCCCCCTTGGATCCGCCCATGCTGTATATTATGTAATCAGTTTTGTATGTGATGTTTATATATGTTCTATGGATCTCTGATCTGAAATAAAAATCTATTATTATTATTATTATTATATCCGTAAAATGGTCCGTTTATCGGTTCCGATTAACGCACGCGTTTATCGGACCCGATAAACTGTGACACATATATCCGTAATGCCATCCGTAAATTCAACATTAACGGAGCACATGGATTCATCAGACGATGATTTAATTATTTTGGTTACAACATATAAATTAATAAGAAAAAGGAAAAACAGGACCTGGTGAAAAGAAGAAGAAACCAAGGAGCGTTTCTCAATTTAATAATGAAAGATCTGTATGATGATGATGAAAAATTTGTGTGTGCTCCATGTGCTCCGTTAATGCTGAGTTCACCTGAAATATCAATTGTGTATGTGTGTATAGCTCATGAACATAAACTACGACAGCATCACATTTCATATTATAGAAACACTGCATGACACGGTAAAAATTTTTTATTCTGCTGAAACAAATCAACAAACCACCACAAGTAACCACAACAGCATAAACTACGCGGCTTGCTGTCGCAGTTTATGTTCGTGTGTGTGTGTGTGTGTGTGTTCATGTATTTATATAGATGGACTGAGAGAAAAAAAGAGATATTATGTAGGTATAATTATGTGCGTGCATATATATGTATGTATGTCTTGGTCGCGGCATTTTAACATTACTACGTGGTTGGGTCATTCCCAGAATGACGCCATACTCGGGGAAATCTTCCTCCGTTAACGGAAGGTAAACGGAGCATTTTCGAGCACTGTCCGAAACGTGCGATAATCGGATCCGACAAATAAACGTTACAGACTTATGTGTCGGTGTCTATTGAAAACCAAGGGTTGGAAATGATCCGTTATCGGGCGCGTTTTACGGCCGATAAACGGAGCATTTACGGACTTATGCGTCGCTAGCTTAAATGTCCGTCTAGCTCTCTTACCGTTAGAATACTCGGGCTAACAATAATATGAAATATTTCAGTAAGGCGAGTTTTTGCAGTCCACGCACGTGTGCATGCAGTAGCGTAGCGTGGGTTGCCAGCGCCCGGGGCAAGGCAAGTATTGCTCCCCCTAACCAGTAGACCGTTAGCACTCCACGAGTCCCTTCGACCAGTCCAGAAATTTGCGCCCGGGTGTGCATGGGTGGGGTTGGGTTTGTCTAGACTGTGGTGACCGATGTTTATTGGGGAGGATGGTCGAAAATGCTCCCCCTGAAATCTTTTATATATATATTTTTTTAATTATTATTATTTTAAAAACCACAACAATTTTCTCGACCACCAAACCTCCTCCCCTGCATAGGCGCTTGCTGTTTTCCTCTAGATGACGTTTTCCTGCCAAGCACAAAACGCTTGCAGCAAAACAGCGGTAACAGTTACTGTTACAGTGCCGTGTTCAGTGACGGTGGTCAACGGTAACATTAACAATTTAGCTATTCAGATCTCAATCTAATTAAAATTAACTCCACTGGTTAATTACTATTAGACCAGTAGAGCTAATGTTAATCAGATTGTTCAGATCTAAGAATTGTATCTTAAGGAAAGACATGTGTGGCGTCAGACATATGGTTAAAGGGACATTCCTGAGTTTGCTGCAACTTTTAAGGTGTTATCGACTAACAAAGCCTTTTTAAATATTGTCATTACATATCTAATATATTTTTCTGCATAAAATATTCGTGGCTGTATATTAAACGTGTTTCTGATCGTTCTAATATTTTTACTAGGTTAAATTTCATTTTATTTCCTAAAATATGTTTTCGTACGTATGAAATTATTTGAAAACAGAATCCAGTTTGGGCACTTGCAAATATTGATACGACCAGAAACACTGAATGTACAGACACTTATATTCTAAACAAGAAAATATATTTAATATGCAAGTTTAATCGTAGAAATATTTTATTAGTCGGAAACATCTTACAATGCAGCAAACTCAGGAATGTCCCTTTAAGGACCACACAGGTACTGAGAGAGGAAACCCGCTGTCGCCACTCCATGGGCTAAACTTTTCGATTAGAAGCAAGGGATCCTTTATATGCACCATCCGACAGACAGGATAGCACATACCACGGCCTTTGATATACCAGTCGTGGTGCACTGGATGGAACGGGAAATAGCCCAATGGGCCCACCGACGGGTATCGATCCCAGACCGATCGCACATCAAGCGAGCGCTGTACAACTGGGCTAGTCCCGCCCGCCTTGTGATTTAGATGCCAAGAAATCACGTTTCTTAATGCCATAGATGGTTCCCTTAGTGTCAGGCCCGAAACTGTTAAAAATATTATCAGCTTTTACAATAAAATTGTTCAGGCAGGGGTGGAGGTCGTCTTTGAGTGGGTACCCGCTCATGTGGGTATCCATGGCAATGAAATGGCTGATCAGTGTGCTAAAAGAGCCGTTTTGGATGAGGAAGTTAAGGTTAAAATTAAGTATAATTATAGTGAAATTTATTCAATAATTCGTCGGCGCTCCGACGAAAGGGCGAATATTCAAAATTTTGAAAATTGACATAAAAGCATTTTTCATATTGTTGGGCCAGTAGATTTTTATTCTGAAAACAACAACTTGGTAGTTTATTCCTTTAATTAGTTAATTAATTAATTAAATTTTGACAATGAGGCAAATCGCTGGATAAAGCCCGTAACGTTATCTGACGAACAACCGAATTTACATTCGCCCGTTAGTCAGAGAAGTGACGCGATTAACTAGTGCATTGTATTCTCGCACGAAAGGGTGAATACACGTTCTAATGCAAAAGACAACTTGATGAATGCATTTATAAATACGTGCTCTATTTATCACTCTTATATTCATGTAAATTTCAAATTGATCACTGCTAGCATTAAGGATCACCCACAACTACTATATGTCTAGTGTTGATTAGCTCCAATAATTAGTTTTGTTCCATTCATGATGAAATTGTTATTATATTATATACTGTTCAAAATAATTAGGGGTATTCATATATAACATTAAATAATGGATATTGTTCATTATATCTTTTAATAGGAATTATTGCAGGTTATTAGACAATGCATTAGCGTGAAATTTTAATGTCTGGGTAGTTTGACATGGAGAGATGAAACACACATTGTTGCCAAATTTGATGTTTTTGGTTCAGGGGTTAGTAACTAGTTGAATTCTCATAATTCGCCAAACATGCACGGATCCAGTGAGACATTCTCCTTATCAAGCGTCCAATCTGATGATGGTGTATTCTGACCCATTCGTCTTAGAGCGCTACACCCAACTCGGCCAAAGTAGTCGGCTGACATTCCAGTTGTCACCCCATGATGTCCCAAACTTGTTCAATGGGTGAAAGGTCGGGAGCTGGCCAAGGAAGAGTGTGGATGGTTTGCTGTTGCACGAATGCCGTCACTAGTGTACTACGATATGCACGGACATTGTTGTCTCGATACACGAATTTTCTGTCAGCGTGACTCGCGAAAGGTCCACATATTGGTCAATAGTACTGGCCTGTGAGCCTCCATTGAACAATGTGAAATTGCATTCTAGCACCACAGGTATAACTGCCCCTCCAAAATAGTCATGAGCTTGGATGTTAACCTCGACGTACGGCTCAATGGGACGTCGCCAAATCCGGTCACGCTGATTATGTACATTTAGAGAGTACACCTCAATTCCTTTGAAACATCACTCTGGTCCAGCGACGTGCCAACCATTGTCTACGTCGTTCACAACATTGGCGTGGCGTCTGTCAGCAATGTGTCTCACCGTCAAAGTGGTCGTGAAGTGAGGCCGGCGTTGAGAGTTGATATGGCATTTGAGTTGATATGTATGCCATCTGTTTCGAATCGTCTGATCCGAAACTGTCACTTCAGCTGTAACACGAAGGTGGTTGCCTATCTGAGATGTAGATTGGCTTCGATTCCTCAAAGTGTAGGTTCTGATCAGGCGATCTTGAACTGGAGTTGTGGCCCTAGGCAGGCCTAAACGAGGCTGATCATCCACGTTTTCAGGCATTGTATGTCGGGTCCACAAACTACTAATCACCCTCTGAGACACGTTGAGTGTTTGTGCAGCAATTCGCTATGTTGTTCCAACCTGGAGCATACCCAGAACTCCGAGTCTTTTCCCACGTTGCAGATGTCGAATGTTTACGAAATGGACGAATATTGACGACAGTTTGCCTCTGGGGTTAAGATCTAGTGTCTGTATTAAAAACAAGACGGCATTCTGCCACAGTGAATGCAAACAGTGTTAAATTCAAAGTTGCACACCAATCACGTGCAATATGTGCTCACGAGATTTTGTACGAACAGCTGTGTTTAGGGGATGCGTTAAGTAGAAATGTTGTAATGCATAATTGATTTTGAATATTCCGTACTTATTTTGATCAGTATATTTTAAAGTTAAATGTCATCATCTATAATGTTAGTTCATGAATGGAAATGTTATATTGTATTGATTTATCATGGGTATTCACTAATTATTGAATACCATTGTTTCATTATTATATGCATTTTTGATCAATTGATTCGATATCTGGAATGCCCATCAGCAGTTACTGACATCAGCTATGCATACGTTCAATGAAAGGGGCGGGATTCAGTTGAGTGCTCGCTTGAGGTGCTTGCGTTGCAAGATCGAACCACCTTGGTGGATCCATTCAGCTGATTGGGTTTTTTCTCGTTTCAACCAGTTCACCATAACTGGACAAAGGCCGTGGTATGTGTTTTCCTGTCTCTGGAAATGTGCATATAAAAGATCCCATGCTGCATTAGAAAAAAATGTAGCGGGTTTCCTCTGATGACTACGAGTCAGAATTACCAAAAGTTTGACATCCAATTGCCGATGATTAATTAAACGATGTGCTCCAGTGGCTTCGTTAAACAAAACAAACTTTCACGTTCAATGAAGTGTTGTTTTTCAATACTATTAACTGCTAGATTTGCTATTTTATGACAATGCAGAAATAAGACTTATTGATGTTCATGTTAAATATTTTCTTAATAAAGTTGCCACAAAATTCATTATTATGATCATGAATAGCCATCAAAGCGGTCGTGTAAGTTACTCATTGTCCAATTATTGTTCTATAATTAAATTATGTTGTATGTTTTAATATTGTATCATTAATTGCCAGCCACATGATAAGTGCTTAATTTTTATACCAAAGTCGTTAGAATATGGTTACATTAATTCATTTTAACTTTGATTTTTCCTTGCTTATATTAAAATTAAAGCACCATGCCCTGGACACACACCTTCACTATCTGGGTGGTCTGTCTAGGACAGGGTAGTTGTCGGTGGTTAAATAGAGAACCCATTTATGTTCTTTGTTTGACACCCAATGACTGATGTGTATTTTTGTGCTGGGGTGTTGTTAACCATTCATTAATTCATTTAGAGAATTATTTCTGGGTGGAAGCCGATAATGGGATGCGAACCCCTGTACCTACCAGCCGTAAGTGATATGGCTACTCACTATACCACCGAGGCCGGTCAAATTGTTAGAGAACAGAGGCTGAATACATTGCAGCCATCCTAGACGATATCCATCAAAAAGGGAAATCGTGGTCGAATCATCAAAGTGGAATGATATGTTATTTCACAAAAAGGCGAATATGTACTTAACATTTTAAACAGACTGTAGTTAATAGAAAAAATATTCAGAATCACGTGAAACCTTTTGGAATTAAAATACACGACGTTCAGTTTAATGACTTTAAAAATTTTATGAGATTTTATGATATCAGTTTCAAATAGGATCATTTTTAAAAACGTCAAATTTTGATAATGTTATTACGTAATTTGACAAAATTGCATATTCGCCCCTTCGTCGGAGAGCCGACGAATTGTGCCATGCGTTGACCGTCTATGGCAAACAGAGTGGAACCATAGGACGAGAGCATGGCACGCTAATATTAAACCTGTTGTCTCCCCACAGGGTCCTATATCATTTAATATTAAATCTACTAAAATAATTACTAGATTACGTATGGGTGTTTCTGTCGCTTTAAACCAAACTAAATTTAAAATGAAAAAAAGTAGCAGTCCTAATTGCACCCATTGTAATGTGGCAGAAGATGTAAATAATTTTTTTATTCTTCTGCAATAAATATACAAATAACAGAACTAAATTAAAAAACTTTTTTTATATAAACAATATTGTTTTTAATCCAAAAAAATTATTAAATCCAAATAAACAGTATAAATTAACTATAGATAGGTTATTAATGGCCTATGTGATGGAGACAAAGGTTAATATCTAAATATTTGATTTACCATGTATCATTTATTTGTAATATTTTATCTAATTTTTTGTTTCTATTAAATTACATCTGGGCGCCGGGCTCATAAGCTGGTAAACAGCACCGAGCGGCAGTCCTGGAATCGCATTTGGAAAGTTCCGGGGCAATACTTGGTTGTTGCTTCTCCGGCCCCGACTGGGACACCCCCTTATTATATGCACGTAATGTCCATTAGGGTATGCGTTTTGGGAGTGCTATCTCGCTTAGTCCGGTACCAGGATGAATTAAAACTATTAAAATAAAATTAAAATTAATATCTATTTTTCCTTTCTTACCCCCCCCCCCCCCCCCCCCCAGTCGCTCTCCCCGGAATTTAATAATTTATTTAATTTAATTATTTTTTTAATTATTAATTAACCTTATTTTCTCATTATAATATTAAGCTAGGGGTAATTCTCACCTTGTTGTACAATTCTAGGGTTATACTTGGGCGGGCGGGGTTTTATCTTTAGCCGATTACTTTTAATTTTTGTTGTCTCGTTTTGTTGTGTAATGTATATATGTTGTACGATTGAATGTGTGATTGTTGTTCGGATTATGGGGGGAGGCTTATCTGGCAGTAATCCCCTCCCCGTTCCGGAAACTGCACCTTATACATGTATATAGTTCGTCTTTTTAAATTTGTTTAATATCTATTTTAAAAATAAAATAAAATAAAATATAATGTAGGTTACTGGCATGCTCGCTCATTTAATCTGTTTCATATTTTTTATCATTATTTTAACTATGTTTTAAATTTTTAATTAAACAATTATATAATTTAACAGGGCAGGTAACTGGGTTGGGACACTCTCCTAGTGACCTTCTACTAAAGTTTTAGGTCACTCTACTAGTGACCTTCTACAAATGATTGCCATGACTGGATCGAGCTGCGGTTGGACACGGTGGGGTGGGGTGTGTGGTTGTGTTGTCGGTGGTTAGGTTTTTTGGGGCCATAGGGCATAGGCGGTTTGGTCGTAGGTTTCTGTGAAAGTTCCGGCCCCCCTTCTCGCCCCCTCCCCCCCCTTCATCCTGGTCACACCAAGGCCCGAAATACGACTGGTAATTTTTTAAAATAAATATTAAATTTAATATAACTTTTCTGTGGACCGGGCTTACCCCCCTACCCTTTCCCTTGCCTCTGGCAAATTATAAATTATAATTTTTGTATTTTTAGACTTCCCCATTTAAATTTGCGTTAATTTTAAATAATGATATAGGTGTAGAGTAGGGATTTCTGTATTTCTTTTGGGAAAGCATTCAAAATTATTAATGTCGACATAATATACAGTCAAACCTGCCTTCGCGGCCACCTCCATATGGCGGTCACCTGTCCATGGCGGCCACCCTGAGGTCCCCCCAATGAATTTTACTATATATTTTACCTCTATATGGCAACCACCTGCTCAACGCGCCCAGCGGCCACACTTTTGTCATAAAAAAAGCGAAAATGAACCTGCTATCGCGGCCACAATTGTTTTTTAGTGCAAGTTATAAAGAAATGTCGGCAATCGTAAAAAAAACCGTAAGATGTTTTTGTTGATATAACTAATTGGCTTGATAAACAGCGGCCGTTTAAAGGTCGTCGGTCGCTTAGCTGTGTTCGTTAATTAACAAGTGTTTTTAATCTGGATTAACGGTGCGATGTACTAGTCATCGGCGGTGGTCATTAAACGCAGTTGATAAGAGGGTATCTAGCCTAAAACAACTGGAGTTAAACGTGTTAACTCTAGAAGGAATTAAATACTGCTGCAGTTTATTTCTGATATTTATTTTCAAAATGCCACCTAAACCCAGTAAGCCGATCGCGTTAACGTTGGAACAGAGAGTAGAGGTCATTAAAAAATCAGAGAAATACAAATTGAGTGCTAGAAACATTGCTGAACATTTCGGGGTGGGGTGGGTAGAACTCAGATTGATGGCATTTTAAAGAGAAAAGCGGAGGTGTTGGCAGATTATGATAACACCAGCCCTCTGACAGAAAAGGGCAGAGAAAACTTACAGGCAATGAGAATATTAACATGTTGGTTTGGAAATGGTTCCAAGATGCCACTGCTCGTAGAATAAATGTCAGCGGTCCACTGATTAAGGAGAAGGCGTTAAAATTTGCCGAAGATTTGGGAATAGCGAGTTTCAAAGCGTCAAATGGGTGGCTGGATTCATTCAGGCATAGGCACAACATCGTCGCAGGTACACTAAGTGGGGAGCGAGGTGACTTAAGTGACACTGCAGTTCGGACTTATATATGACCTGCATACGGCGGCCACCGCCTATGGCGGCCACCTCTCTATGGCGGCCACTTTTGTCATGTCCCACGAGTGGCCGCCATAGACAGGTTCGACTGTATATATATTTTTTTACCTCTAGTTTAAAATTTCAAAATTTTATTATAGTTAGGTTTTTCCTGTCCCGAGTCAGACCACCAATTATATCTGAGGCCGGACTCGGGATGGGCGTGCTCGAAACCATAGAGGTAGGTGAGCACGTTTAAAACATATCTAATCTAATCTAATCACGTTTAAAGCCATCCAATTAAAAAAACCCCACAAATCTGGAGAAGCATGACCCCGCCCCCCCCCCCCGCAACCATTGTACCCCTCCCTGAATATTAGTAAGTACCCTTTCTACACGTTGCACCCCCTCTCTATAAAAATGCTACATGTCCGTCCCTACCTTGAACATCAATGAGCGCCCAAACAAGTAAATGCTAAATTAGGTAGACTATCATTAAATAGATATTTACAAAATATTTACTTGTCAGTTTAATATGTAAGAAATAATCGACGAAAATCATTTTTATTCTGTTTCCGACAGTACTATAGTAATAATATCAAATGCATTCAGAAGGAATACAAAGAATTAGAAATTATAGCTTACACGTTCAGCACGTGAAACATGTTTAACACCAGATGTCCATGACCAAATTTACTGGCGGAATTGTTTAGGTGAGGTCCGAACGGATCCTGTTGTTTTGGGTTACTAGTTTTTTGTCCATATTCCTTGATATTTTCAACCAAATGGGTTTTTTTCTCCAATTAAAACATATAATATATGTTAATGTAATAATGTAATGAATAAAACCATTAAGTTCGAGAATGCGCTCGAAAGTGTAGATTCGAGGAAAACATAATTAACTCCTCCCTACGGGGCTCGTGCTCCCCCCCCCCCCCCCCCCCAACAAATGCACATTTCTTCATACGTTATTCATTAGAGCACATCTACGCAACACGGGACAGATGTGTTTTGGGAACACTCAAGTAGTTTTCAATATGTACAACTGTTGTTATGTAATTTCAGTCCAGTCTTTCTAAAGACTTAAATTATAATTAACCCCTGTTCTAGGGTTTGCTATTATTTGTGTGTTGGGCAGTGGAGGATCAGTATTGACATTGACTGTTGTTTAAAACTTTTTCGTGCATATATACCACGAAGGTTTCACGCACGCCTGTCCTGGGCTCAGTCTCTGGCCTTTGCCAGTGACCGAGTCCAGGACAAGGGGGGGGGGGGGGGGGTGAGTTTGAAGTGGGCAGAATTTTGAATAAGTATTTAGTAGTGTCCAGCGACTGCGCGGACCGACTAGTAGACACCGAAAATGGGCCGTGTTCTGACTGGCTGAATTTCGATTCCTTCGGATCTAACTAGAAAAACCTAAGTCTACGGAGACTAACTGCACCTAACGTCATGTCCGAACTAAGAATTTAAACCCAAAAATAAGTTTGATTGCTCGGCCGAAACGGTTTTAAGGTGATTTGAGCAATTGAACGGGCACCAAAGTAAAATGCGTTGGACTATTTATAAAAAAATAAACATAAGAATTTGGAAGGTCGATCAAAACGTGTTTAAAGTCCCAACTAAGCCCAAAAAGGAGGTTACCTGTCCTAGTTAAGGTTGGCGCAGCAGGATTCATGGCGAGTTGATGGACTGTTCAGGCTTGAAGTTGGGGAGTCCTTCGGTCAAGACCTGGATGTTGCGGTCGATGGCTCCTGGGTAGATGTCTCGTAGAACCATCTTTAAGATGCGGTGGATGGTCCCGTTTGACATCGATGGCATCAGGAGCCCCTGCCTGTACAGTCCTTCCTGCTGAGCTGTCACATAAAGTTTGTCGGAGTTTAGGGCACCTTGTAGCTGGTACTTCCCTTGTCCCGATGGAAGTTGGCGCCAGTGCTTGTCGTCCCAAGGTCCCTTTAGATGTTTGTTATCGGTGAAGTCACCGATAACCGCCCCCGTGTATTTCGTTGGCAGTCTGTCACAAACGAGAATCCAATCGGATTCATCAGACGTCAACGGTACGGTGATCGATGACATCTTCCTCTTCTTGAATTCTCGCTGGACCGCCGTGGTTTCAACAACAACTACCGGAGGTAGTGGTGGACTTGCCGGTGGCTCATCAATGACCACGTGGCCCGTGTCCATGGTACTCGGTAGATCGACAGAAGGGGCCGCCACTGTCAGTGGAGCTGACAGCTTTGGTCCCCCCTGGGTCTTTCCTGGCGAGTGCTTCGATCGAGCAGGTAAACTCGGTTGAGCAGAATGAACCGCCCCCGGTTGTTGAGCCACCGGGTTTGGTTCACCCTGCGCCGCTCCTGGTCTCGCTCTCCTCTTCGGGACAGGTGGGACCGCCCTTGGCGGTTAAGCCGCCAAGTTAGGTCCCCCCTGCGAAGTCTTGGGTCGCCTCCTCCGTCTTCTGCTGGTTGTAGGTTGCTTCCTGTCACTGCCATATAATAGCGTGACGGTCGCCGAGTCGCCATTGTGCTCGATCCTATACTTGGACAATGGCCCAAGCGATCGAAGCACAGCCCCTAGGGTGGGGGGGGGGGGGGGGGGGGGGGGGGGGGGGAGAAATCTCCACGCTCTCTAAACACAACTTCATCGCTTGAAAGTCGGGCATAAGTCCTCATTGACATTGATGATTTCTCGTTAGAACTAGTCGGAAGGGCCGTAGTAAGTGTAGTAAAGAGAAGTATTGAGGTAACGTGCCTCGCGCACTACGTAAGAACGTGTTTAATACGATACGAAGGCCTGTTGTGGGATCGTCCGAGCAGTCAATTTTAATTTATATATATCTTACGAGGCTTCCCAATCGTAATCACTTTTTTTTTTTTTAATTATTATTATTATTTTTTGCGTGTGGTGGAATTTCTGCATTGTTTCTGCTTTATGATTTTGTACTCAGTCGGCAACTATTTGCTAATTTATGTTGATATTGTTTTACGTAACTTCCTCAAGTTCAGTCGGCAAACGTTTGCTAACGTTCGCGAACTATTATATTTGTTACCGACGTGGCCATTTTGGTTTACGTCTAGCGGACGTTTTTGTGCACGGTCTGACTCAACTGCATATTGAGGTCGGACAACATGTCTCCACTTCCTGTTCAGACTAGAAACCTCAATATTACTTGCCAAGATTATTTTACTAGATCAAGTAACGAACCTTGTTCTTTGTCATAGTTACTCTTAAGGGCGTAGCCTAGTGGTAAAGCGCCTGCTTAGTGTGCTGTCTAGGATCGATTTCTTGTTCCAGCCAGTGCACCACGACTGGTATGTCAAATACCGTGGTATGTACTATCTTGTGTGTGATTGGCATATAAAAGATCCCTTGCTACTAATGGAAAAAATGTAGCAAATGACCAAATATTTGAGATCCAATAACTGATGATTAATAAATGTGCTCTAGTGATATCGTCAAACAAAACAATCTTCTTTTCTTTTAGTTACTCCAAATGAAGTAGTTTTTGTTTCGGGGCCCGTCGACCATTCTGGTCGCGCCTGATGCCCGGTCGGTGTGGGATCGATACACGTCGGTGGGCCCATTGGGATATTTTTCGTTCCAGCCAGTGCACCACGAATGGTCAGCCGTGATATGTGCTACCTAGTCTGTGGGATGTTGCATATTAAACATCTATTCTATTTTATAAAGGATCTCTTGCTACTACTGGACAAATGTTGCAGGTTTCCCCTCTAAGACTTAAAATTACCTAATGTTTGATGTACAGTAGCCGATTAATAAATCAATGTGCTCTAGTGGTGTCGTTAAACAACAAATGTGTGTACTGGCTACCTGGACGTTCTCCACATTGACACCAAATAGCTCACCACGACTGGTATATGAAAGGCCGTGGTATGTACTACCCTGTGTGTGGCATGGTGCATATAAACGATATCTTGCTGCTAATTGAAAAGAGTAGCCCATGGAAGTAGCGACAGCGGGTTTCCCCCCTCAATATCAGTATCGTCCTTAACCATATGTCTGACGCCATATAACCATAAATAAAATGCGAGTGCGTCGTTAAATAAAATATTTCTTTCTTCCCAATAGCTCATGTATTTTTCGTGTTGGTGTGTCGTTAAATATCCATTTGTACCAGTCATTCCTATAGTATCGTAATCATCGATAATCACCGAGAGCGATACAAACACATAGAAAATAGGATGGTTAAAAACCTAAGAGATATACGTTACTGGGACTAAAGACTAAGGTAAGTATATTTTCTTAGACAAAACTCGAAGCCTATTCTCAGAGTCCGTTAGGACTCACCAACGTTTTTGTGTACTTTATATTTTTCTTTTCAGGAATTGGTTAACTATGTATTAACACGTTCCACACTCTTTTTTTTTTCCTTTCTATTGTATCCTTGTAGTATATATATTTTTTTTTCAGTAACATTGTGTAAATTATTTTTTAGGAATTGTTGATTATGAATTAACACACTCATCTCCCTTTGCTGTAGTATACTTTTGTTAGTTCATCTCGCTTGTTAAACTTAGGTACTTAACAACTTAAAACGGAAAATTAACAAAACGCTGATAAACTACAACAAATAGTCCAAACATTCCAACTAACGATATTGCGGGCTCCGTTCAGGTCCGCACAGAAAGGCTAAGTTAAAACCAAATCAACAACAAACCACAATCGATAATGGTAGACCCAAAACAGAGCAGTGGAGCCACGCCCGAGATAACGGAAGAAGAAATCCATGTGTCAACACAGGACGACAAGGAACCATCCCCCCCCCCCCCCCAACATCGCCTAAACTACCTCCTAAACCCAGTAAGCCAACCACCTCCCCGAAATCTCCTACCCCACCCCCCAAACCCAGTAAGCCCAATAAACCCGCCACCTCCAAGAAAACCAGAAAAAACATAATCGATAAGGCAATAAACCCAGACACTGAATTTGTTAGCCTCAACCCAAACCATAAATCAAACGAGCTGGCGCGCAATCTGGCCCAAAAATCCACCTTTCGCCCCACCCCCGCGACTCCTAGGAGCGCAGTAAAACGGCTAGGATCCCTCAATCTTAGCCAAGAGGCCAACCTATTCTCAGACAGCGACCAGGACGACCAGGACGACGAGATGGACAGCCATGATATCCACCCAGATGTAACCACTCGTAATAAATTCGATGCCCTGGCCACCCCTGGCAAAAGCCATAAAAAGCTAAAATAACAAAACAAACGGATAACATTAAAGGAATAAGGCAAGTCCTCATAAACGGAGCTAACCCAAGCCCATACCAATACGTGTACTGGCAACACTCACTCAACAAAAATACAACCAATCCCCTCCAAGCTTTCTACCACACCCAACTGACAAACGGGACGACCTACATCAAAGGAGAAGAAACAACGTTAGAAGTACTGGGGCCACTAATCAGACTAAAGATGAATCCACAAACCGGGAATAAAGATAATATAGAATTAAAAACAGTAGGCAAGGAAATAACCCAACAAAAAGTGACAACACCCATCCTGGAGACCAGCCAAAGCAGCACCGAGAGTAAAAAACTGCATACAATAATCCAAAAACACCTAACGGTAGGAAACACCCCCAAAACATGTCAAAAAAAGTTAGATTTCTCTAGTTCTCAAACGATCAACCCAACAACGAGAGCGGACCCCACCGAAGCAACCGCGTCCGCCACTCTCGCAAACGCAAAAACAAAAAAAGTCTGTATAACAATAAACAAAACCGCTGCAGGTAGCCGACCCCAAATGAGAACCACCCAAACCACCAGAGCACATCAACGATACCCACCAACCAAGGCCACAAACGACAGGAACGCAAAACGAACCCCGGCCAAAAGTATAAACTTCCTAAAAAACAAAAAAATAATACCCACCCAACATAGTGATAAGACCACTAAAAACGGAAAAAGGATAACCAGTAAAGCCCATACCAAAGAGATTACCTCTACCTCCAAACCTATCCCCCCCCCCTCACTCCAACCTAGTGATAAGATTCACAACGGACCCCATAACCAGTAAAGCCCAGTACACAAGAGATTATCCTCTACCTCCAAGTTTGACACCCAATCCCCATTTTTCCCTACTCTCATTCATCATCCCTTCTCAACGGCCACCCCACCCTCCTTCACCCCAGCACCCATCCCTACCACAGTCCCCCCCCCCCACACACTAACCCAACCACCACCTCCCCCCCTCCAACCCCCACCCCTACCGTTAACCTAACCCAAAATACCACCAGCACTGATACCCTGCCATCCCTAACCCCCACCCCAAGCCGTAACCTAAACCCCATCCCAACCCCCCATGCCCCCACCCCTACCCGGTCGTCACCCGATATCCCACCACCCACGACCCGAGCCATCCCTCCAAACAGCCAACCAACTAAACCCATTAACAAATGGTTAATTAAACTCCACCCCCCCCCCCCCCCCCCCCCCCAGGAAACGACTAAAACGGCACTCCAGGCTGGAAACCCCCAACTTAATATAGATAACATTACCATTTGGACCAACGGATATTTACTAATCACGGCAGATGTTACCACAGATAACTCAATCTCTATCTCAGGTCGCAGGTATAAATTACAATAATACGAAATAAAACCATCTAAATGCCATCACTGTCAACAATGGGGCCACGGAGCCAACAAATGCCGACACCACCGAGAGATGCCAACATGCCACAGATGCGGCCAAAGACACCCCAGAAGCTCCCTAAACTCCCCATGTACACGACCCATCCAGTGTCCTAACTGCCTCAGCCGGCACATGGCCCATGATAACCGCTGCCACCACTTCCAAAGAGCGATGCGGCAGCTCAATAACTAAAAAAAACCCCAATCCAACCAAATAAACCAGATAAACCAAACAACCTTTAAATCCAAACCAATTTCGACAACCATCTCTTACGCCGAAATGGTCAAAAACAAAGAAAACTCTCAAATTAGTGAACTAACCAAAATTTTACAAAAACTAGCGCAAGAGGTAGCGGAGCTAAAAAATAACTTAAACCGATCAATCAACTAAAAATCAAACTCTGCCTAAATAACTAAACCCAACTCCAGGACAGACAATGGGAGACAAGTCTCCACACACCGTAAAAATTAATGATAAACCAAACAATAAAAGCCTTAGTGTTCTCCAGTGGAACGCTAAAGGCCTCCACTCAATGGGACATGGTGCTGAACTCATCCAACTAATTAGCACCAATAACAACAAGCCGGACATAATATGTATCCAAGAAACCTGGTTAGGGACTGGACCCCCCCCCAAAAAAAAAATAATAAAAAAATAACAACTAAACAATTTAAAATACCGGGCTATACAACATACTATAAACACCGAGAGAATAGCACTAGAGGTGGCCTAGCCACGCTCATTAAAAATACAATCCCACACAGCGAAATTAAAACCGATACCTTAAATACCAATCTGGAAGTCCTAGGACTTACAGTACTAAATAAAAAAATGCCTATAGATGTCATCAATGTCTATAGCCCACCAGGAGCGGCCCTCAAAAAACTAACCATAAACGACTACAACAAACTTATTACGCAAAAAAATAACCTAATCCTAGTAGGAGATTTCAACAGCCATAGCCCACTATGGGGAGGCCAGCAATCCGACACGCAGGGCGACATACTCGAAAACTTCATTAATATAAACAACCTAGTATGTCTCAACGATGGCAGCCCCACCTACTTTCACGACCATCTAGCAGCCTCCTCTGCCATCGACCTAACCATAACCTCTAACACCATAGGAGCAAACGCCCAATGGGAGGTACTAGATGCTCTTAATAGCGACCACCTACCCATACTAACTACCTATAAAAGTAACATAGCGTATACCGAACAACAAAAATTCCTACCTAAATTCAAATTTAGTAAAGCCAACTGGGCAGGCTTTACAAGCGACTGCAGCAAACTTAAACTAGTACCTAACATAGATATAGATGATGCAACCACTAAAATCACCAACGAAATAATCCAAATAGCTGAAAAAAATATACCTAAAACTAAACAACCCACAAAAAATTCACCTGTAACTTGGTGGACAGATGTAATTCAAGCAAAATGTAGCTTCAGAAATAGGATGAGAAAACTCTTTAAGAAAACGGGTAAACCAGAATACCATACTAAATATAAAATAGCAAAACAAGAAATAGGTAAACTAATCACGGAAGCTAAACAGGCTAGCTGGCAGACATTCTGCGGGGAAATCAACACCAGAACCTCTATCAGGGAAATGTGGAAGAAGGTTCATGCCATCCAAGGACAACGCACGTTCACTACAGTCCTCCAAAAAAATAAACTAGCCACCACAAATAAACAAAAGGCAGACCTCCTCAGTCAAACATTTAGCAAAAACAGCAGCAACGAAAACTTCCCCGAAATATTCTTTAATAAACTTAAGAAAGATAACAACCTCCCAACAAATAATACTAAAAGTGATACTCAGCCTAATACGGACAACCTAGAATTTAATCAACCGCTAACACTAGTTGAACTAAAAGCAGCCATTAAATCTAAAAAAAGCACCGCCACAGGGCCAGACCAAATCAGCTACACGCTGCTAAAACATATGCCAGATGTAACCCTTGAAGTAGTGTTGTCGCTCTATAACAGGATCTGGGAGGAGGGTCGCATGCCCGCAGCGTGGAAGCACGCGGAGTGCTTTAGCCTCCCAAAGGCGGGCAAAGATCACTCGCTCCCGGGTAGTTATAGGCCAATAACACTCACTTCGCACCTATGCAAAACCTTAGAAACCATCATCAATAAGCGACTAAATAACTACCTACTAGAGAATAAGCTAATTACTAATGTACAAAGCGGATTCAGAACTAAACACTCAACAATTGACCAGATAGTTCGATTACAAAATAGCATAAATGACGCCTTCCGCAAATCCAATAAAGTACTAGCAATTTTTATAGATATTGAAAAAGCATTTGATATGGTATGGCGACAGGGACTCCTCAGCAAACTAAGAACTAACGGCATTAAGGGCAATATGTTCAATTTTATCAATAACTTCATTCACAACCGATCAATATCTGTTAGAGTAAACGGACACTATTCCCAAAAAACTTAAATAATAAACGGTATCCCACAAGGTTCAGTCCTATCACCAACCTTGTTCAACATCTTTATCAATGATATAAGCAAAGCGCTTAACGCCAAGAGTAAAATTAAATCTACCACCCCCCTAAACACAGCCCTCTTCGCCGACGACTGCGCCATTTGGCGCACAGGCAGAGTAACTAAACAACTATTTAGCCTCATGCAGAACGACATGAATAAACTCAATAACTGGGCCCAGGACTGGGGCATAAAACTATCAGAAACCAAAACAGTCTGCATGCTATTCCATAAGGTCAACTCATCCGATAACCACCAAATAACCTCAAATAACAAACCAATCCCAAGGGTCAAAACCTTTAAATTCCTGGGAGTAACATTCGACTCAAAACTAACCTTTAGCGACCATATAAATAACCTAATCAAACAGTCTAAAAACACTCTAAACTTACTACGGGCAATCTCAGGTACCAGTTGGGGTGCGCAAACGGAAGCAATGCTTTTGGTCTACAAAGCATGTATCCTCTCCAGGATAGACTACGGAGCCCAAGCCTACAGCTGCGCCGACCCCAAACTGCTACAAAAACTAGATATCATACAAAACCAAGCCTTACGAACAATAGCCAAAGTCCCACGTAACACCAGCGGCCAAAGCCTCGAGGTAGAATTTAACATCATGCCACTTAAATATCGCCGCAACCTACAACATCTTAAATACCACCTAAAAATCCACTCGCTTAAATTAGACCATCCAGTTCAAGAACTTACCCCTATAATTGCTAAACCAGGGCTAGAATTTAATAATAAAAAAAAAACTTAACGACTCATTCGCCACCAGGGCCAGTAAACTTGAAATAGAAGTCGGAATTGATAACACACCAGTAGCTCTATATAACATTAATCAACCTATGGAATGCCACACTCCATACCTAATTAAAAAAGCCACAGACGAAACACCGTTTCCGCCATTTAAAAAAGTCCTGTTTGAAGCAGCAGCCAATGAAAACTACCCAGAACACATCCACGTCTACACAGATGGATAAAAAAACCCGGACAATGGCAGGGTTGGCTTCGCAGTAGTAGAAGAAAAGATATCTAAACACGCTAAACTCGTTAAATACGCCAGGCTGTCAGACAACTTATCAGTCTACACAGCAGAACTGACAGCCATCTACGAAGCACTAATCTGGATTAAAAGTAAACAATACCCTAAAAGCGTCATTTTCTCTGATAGCCTTAGCTCAATCCAATCTCTACAAACTAACAAATCTACTAGGCCTGACATCTTAGCAGCCATCCACAAAGTACTTAACGAGCTAAACAAACTTAAATTAACAGTAGTCTTCGAATGGGTCCCAGCCCACGTAGGAATAATTGGTAACGAAGTAGCCGACTATGGAGCAAAAACAGCACTAGCAATTACCAGCACAATTACCACACTACCCTTAGGAATAACAGAGCTCATGTCAAAAGCAAAAAAACACTACATAAACCAATGGCAAGCTAGCTGGGACCTAACTAAAAACACATGGCACTATAACATCAAGCCTCTAGTTAACTCTATAAGACCTAAACACAAAAACACGTATGTGGATAAGCTAATCACTAAACTACGCCTAGGACAATCGTCAAAACTAAACAGCTGCTCCTTTACTAAATTAAACCCAGAATGTGATTGTGGCACCCGGGAAGATATGAAACACTATCTCCTGGATTGCACGCTACATACCACCCAGAGACAACTAATGTTAAAATCAATCACCGATGGTAACCATAATAAACATATAACGCCTAACTTTCTACTAAACCCGGATAAATGCCTAAAGCATAAAACTTTCAAAGCAGTTTATCGGTTCGTCCAGTCCACCAAACCAGAGTTATAAATAAATAAAATAATCTTCAAAACTACCCACCTGTACACCCCTACACAAGAGTTGTAATTAAAAAAAAAAAAAAAAAAAAAAAAAAAAAAAAAAAACTTCTTCCGTATAGATTAATGTACATATTATATTATCAAATTATTAGTAGGTTTGACAATCAGCCCGGCCCTCCAAACCAAAACATTAAATTAAACTGTTAACTAAACTATACATAAAGAATGTTCAAAACCACCCGCTTGTAAGCCCTTATGTACGAGCTGCTACCACTTAGAACTCGGAAACGATGCACTCTACTATAAGTGGCCAAAGGTGGGGAGGTAGCGAACTTCCGAATATACTAATATCAATATAACAGGTTACTAACTATTCTTCAAAAAACAACTTGGCAAAATCATGCATACCATTCCGTATGTGACCACAGTAACACAGCTGAACAAGAAATTAACCAGCCATCCCAAACCTATGTACCAATCAGGGTAGGACCACTAATTATCAACTTCTCTCTTTTCAGCCGCCCATGGGTCCAAGCCAGCCAGCCACAAAACCCACCTATATATATAACGCACATTTATGTATTTGCACCATGCACTTAGTAATGAATAACACTAGCAGACGCGGTAAGTCACCTAGGGCACTGAAAGACAACCAGAGAACAGAATATAGAAGACCGGCCAAGTAAGATCAATATAGTTAATGGCGCTAGCCCACAAACAAAGTAATATACAGTTACCAATAGATAGCGATAATCACTTGAAATTGCGGGGGAGGGAAACCAAATCAAAACAAAAACCACTATTACCTAGCACGCCAGAAAAGGACGACTGTGATGTATGTGACTATTCATTACTAACCAACTAACTTCTCTCTTCTCTCTCTCTTTCATTGTATGTTAAATAATATGCTAGGCACTAGGCTTTTTTAACCAATACACACACTACAAGGGCGTGCCCTTCAAATTAGATAACCAGAATAGACTAATCCCCCCCCCAGCCACTGTGTTAACCAACCTACACAGAGGCATGGGGGGGGAAGGGTGGTCATGATGACCGTTGGATACACTAGAATAGGGACGTAAGACAATAGGTACAACCTAAACACCAAACTAGGACTACACACAGACAGCATGCTCACCGCAAACAGCACACAGGATGCATTGACTAATGATAACAATGCATCCGCCCAACACTAAATGGCCAGCACGTGCTCAAATAAGGAACCGGACAAAAGAAACCGGTTCCGAGTACACAATTGCAAACACCCGGGGAAGGCCGAACAAAAGAATATCGGCCGCCCCCACCCCAATAAACCAAAATACTCGCTGCTGGAATGTACTTGGTGTCACTGAGGAGCAAATTGAAGACCAAATCAACACCTGCGCTTCGACCACCCCGGAACAAATTGCCTTGCCTACCAGTGTCTACACAATTGCACGAGTCTCCTCTGGGCTGTCATGCCACGACCTGAATAGGTCAGGTCCTTCTGAGGACCCCATGGACAGCCTAGGGAGACAACCAGCATCATGAAGGTCTATAAATAACGAGCTACTCTCGAACCACTAACGAGTTACACTCGAATTCCAAAACCTATACTAGCTCAAATTTTTACCTTTCGACCGACCGTTCAAAATTGCGCCAAATCACTCAACAAAACTGCGCACCTTTTTCTCTTTTGGTAAATCGCTCCACTCAAAATTCCATAGCACCCCAAAACCCATCCGCCTGCTACCGATTCAATCGGACTGCTGGTGCTCCCTTGCACCTGCCAGTGCAGACGGTCCCTTCTCCTTCCCCCCCCCCCCCCCCCCACCTTTCCTGTCTTGGACAGAGAGGCCGGCCAAGGCCGGCACCTGTGCCCACGACAGGCGTGCGCTACAACAGCTTGCTCTGAACGTGCACGTAAAACCCTTTGACCTTGACCCCCAGGTGCGGAGGCCATGTGGCCAGTAGTTACGTAATACCTCCGCGAGTGCGGCTTTTTATGACCGTGATTTGGCGACTAGGCGTCAGCAAGTCTGGCCATCTAAGGAAAATTCCCGTCTCGGTCGCTGTGGAAATATCACTTGTAGGTATTCGGTACCGTGATGTGCCCCCAGGCGATATTCGGTTTTATGATAAATAGCTAGGGTTTTAGAGATATCAGGGAGAAACATAGGAAGGCTGCAGGGGAAACGGACGTCGTCCACTGAACGAAATATACTCTTCAAAAAAAGAAACGCAAAAGGGTACAAATGGGTTATAACTCCGATTTTATGTTTCCTACCGGTTCATGCTTTGTGAATATAAGGTCATTGCATGTCCCAAACACATTCCCACGGTTACATTCGATAAAACGCAGTTACTGTACAATAAAGTTCCAAAATGTGAATATTCGCAAAAACGCAGCCACGTGCAAACCATGTCACCACTGCACGTGCGTTGTCTGCACGTGCAACATGAACACCAACAGTATAAAAGTGCAGGGTGTTCGCTTGCCTGGCCTCTGTATCTGGCCGACAGTTGACAATCCAGGACATGCCACGTCTCAGTGAACCGCAGAGAAACAATGCCATCGGCCGACTAGACGCAGGCGAATCCAGAACGGCCGTTGCCAGGGCATTCCATGTGTCCCCAAGCACCATCTCCAGACTGTGGGACCGTTACCAGCAACATGGATCAACACGTGACCTCCCTAGATCCGGTCGACCACGGGTCACTACCCCCGGGCAGGACCGCTACATCCGGGTACGCCACCTTCGGGAACGATTGACTACTGCCACCTCCACAGCCGCAGCAATACCAGGTTTGCGCAGGATATCCGACCAGACCGTACGGAACCGCCTACGTGAGGTAGGAATTCGTGCCAGACGTCCAGTTCGAGGTGTCATCTTAACACCACAACACCGTCGACTCCGACTGCAGTGGTGCCAGATTCATCGACAATGGCCTCAACTGCGATGGAGACAGGTGTGGTTCACTGACGAGTCCCGATTTCTGCTCCGACGTCATGATGGAAGATGTCGCGTGTATAGGCGTCGTGGTGAACGTTATGCGGCAAACTGCGTGCAGGAAGTGGACAGATTCGGCGGGGGTAGTGTCATGGTGTGGGCAGCCATCTCACACACTGGCAGAACTGACCTGGTCCACGTGCAGGGCAACCTGAATGCACAGGGCTACATTGACCAGATCCTCCGGCCACACATCGTTCCAGTTATGGCCAACGCCAACGCAGTGTTCCAACATGAAAACGCCAGGCCTCACACAGCACGTCTCACAACGGCTTTCCTACAGAACAACAACATTAATGTCCTTCTTTGGCCATCGATATCACCGGATTTGAACCCAATTGAGCATCTATGGGACGAGTTGGACCGACGCCTCCGACAGCGACAACCACAGCCCCAGACCCTGCCCGAGCTGGCAGCAGCCTTGCAGGCCGAGTGGGCCACCATCCCCCGGGACGTCATCCGTACTCTGGTTGCTTCAATGGGCAGGCGGTGCCAGGCAGTTGTCAACACACGCGGAGGCCACACCCGGTATTGACTCCAGATGACCTTGACCTTGGTGGTGTGTCCTATCACTTACTCACATTGGACTAGAGTGAATTGTGAACAATCCTGCAACATTTGGTAATTATCGGACTCACCATTCAATAATTAAATCAATTCTCCAAATGTTACGACAATGTGGTTTTGCGTTTCTTCTTTTGAAGAGTATATATAAGTTCAGTCCGGACGTGGTAAATATATTTTTTCTGCTCTGTGTATAACCTTGATGTGATTGATGTGACTTTAAATATTTTAATACTGTATTATACCAATATTATTTAGACTGTGCTGCCCGTAATCTGACGCAGTAAACTGTAGGCTCACTGTCTAATATATATAAAGCTTATCCAGTCATCCTAGAGGACCTAGGTAAACTGTAGGTTATTGTCTTTATTGTGATAGGTACCAGTATTAATTCTGTATTACAAGGTTACTGAATGAGTAGTTAGGGTTAATTAAAAATTAACCAGTTAGGAATAGAGTTGTAATTCCTTTATTAATTAAGTTCCCCTGGAAGCGTTTCTCAATTATCACACGTGTGGGTGTTGTGTCACGGTGAAGTGATTAGCATATTGTGTAAACTAGACACCTAGAGATTAACTAATTAAGTGATCAGTTCTGGGTTGTTATTATTTGTTGTTGTTAATTAACTACTGCGGCAGTACATTTGTCAGCGTAGGTTAATACAGATTCCAAAGTGTATTGTGTTTTTGTTGTGTTTTCTAGTGAACTAAACGTGCTATAATAATATATACTTTATATAAGATCTTATCTCTGATCATACCTAGACGAGCCACGCGGGTATACTGCCCGTTACAGAGAGATCTAATAAATATACAGTTAGGAGAGATATTTGAATAATTGTCTTTCATTCACTTACGGGTATTATAGGATCCCCGTGACAGCGTGTAACCATTAACACGTTATGTTCTAAGGTATGTGTTACAGCATAGAAATATATAAACATGAATCTGAGATTGACATAACTAATAATTGCATAAAAATAAACGTTGTATGAAATATATAGTTAAAATGACTTACCTAGTTATAAAATGAATGAATGAATGTGTGTGTCTGAAGCACATTTGCGTCTTGCTTAAATATAGTTCGATTCATATGGTTACGTAAACGTCTTATTTCTTGATTAACCCCTGCGCGTGCTGTAACCTCACCGTGGTGCAGGGGTGTAACATTCTCTTTGAGAATGGCCAATACAGCACAAAATTGAAGTTTTGAGTAAATTCAGTATCCGTAAAATTCTGTGATATTTGTGTTTTTGCACTGTTCTTTACACTGTTTTTGTTTAAACCTTAAATTTTTATATTGATGTTGATCATCACTTTATTTATTTGCATTACCATAGTTTGACACCCAATAGCCGATGTATTTTTCGTGCTTGGGTGTCGTTAAACAGTCATTAATTAATTAATTCATTCATTCATTCATATTTCTTGATTAAAGGTTATATTGCTAATGGCGACATACTGTCTAGGTAATGTGTTGTGTGTGTGTGTCGCCTATCAGTATAAACCCTTCATTTTGTTTAATTAATGTGTAGTTGATTGGCGTACCTAGCTTCCGTCTTTAAGTTTATCCCTGTTAATTTGTTTACTGTATTTATTGCTGATTGACGTTGCTGGCGTAATTAGCCGCTGGTTGTTAACTGATAAGTCTTACTCTGTTTATTGCTGCACTGTATTGTCAGCGTTACGTGTTTTGTGCAGGTCTGCCTTGGCCCCTGCGTGTGCTGTAACCTCACCGTGGTGCAGGGGTGTAACATTCTCTTTGAGAATGGCCAATACAGCACAAAATTAAAGTTTTGAGTAATATTCAGTATTCGTAAAATTCTGTGATATTTGTGTTTTTGCACAGTTCTTTGCACTGTTTTTGAATTTTTGTATTGATGTTGATCATCACTTTATTTATTTGCATTACCATGGTTTGACACCCAATAGCCGATGTATTTTTCGTGCTGGGGTGTCGTTAAACATTCATTCATTCATTCATTCAAGTCTGCCTTGGGGTGGTAAATGACACTGTGATAGTACCCCCGTGCGGCATATAGCTTTTGTCCTCAAAAGCCAAAATAAGTTATTAATAATGAAAGAACATACTAGTATACATCTAAACATAAAGAAGCATAATTACATACATACATACTATATTTATATACATTACATACTATATTTATATACATTTCAATACTAACTAAATACATACATGAGTATTGCCCTATGTCACATGTCAACACTGTTCTAGGTAGTGAGGAGCTAGCCGTTTAATATATGTATTTGTGATGGGAGTGCAAATGATTTGTTTGTGAGCTTGTTCGTTATAAGAAATCCAGGCCAGTTAACACCTAGTGTAGGAAATAAATATTTGTAGATTGTCTATATAGTTAGGAGGTTTGATTAGATTAACCAGTAGGATGGACACAGGGTCAAGGGCATTATAGGAATAGTGATACATAGTGGACCCGAAGTAATTTCTACCATTATGTAATGTTTGATAATTAAGATAATGATGAGTGTGATCATTAAGATAGAGATGATTCCAAGCATGACAGAGATGTGATAGTCTGTGAGATCTGTTAGTACAAATGAATCTGTTTGTAGTGTTGTGGCTGCTTGGTAGTGAAACGATGGCAGTTCCATAGCTTTACACGGCACTGTTGTAGTTATCAAGAGTAGGGCAGCAGACATAGTTCTAACTTTGAAAAACATCCATATCACCAGTAATATAGATATAATGGAGAATGCTGAACTTACTATGGTAATAATATCGTTTGTGTCTGGCCAAGTGGGCGTTAAATTAATTTGACCATCAAGAAGTGGTTCCGCTATTGTCTTAAATATTGTTCCATCTTGTTTAGCACTCTGTACCATTCGTTTCAGGCTACGGTGATCTTGTTTGTCTTGTGCTAGCATATTAGAGAAATTGTGTGAATAAATATGAAAACCAGGTATGTCTATTGAAATAGTTTTGTAAATGTTGTGTCGCCTGCAATACTGGAAAGAGCAGAGGCATCGAAGAAATGCTGAAGAAGTCCCAGATTGACAGGTGAAGTAGTGTAACATGTGTAGATTGATTCACGCATGAACCAAACGGTGCTGGGTAAACCGATCTTCTGTGGAGAGAGCACAATAGCATAGTATAGCTATAATGCAGAATGTACAACCTTCTATAATACTTTGGGTGGATGGACATTTTAATGAAAGCAGGGGTATACGATAAACTAAGAGAGATGATTCGTCTATTTCTATCAATTGCGAAGGTTCAGGCTGGGTAATGTATCTAAAATTACAGAGCTTTTTTATTTCCATCTGATTATTTTTAAATAATGCAAGTTCACATGAAGATACCGTGGTCGGTTTTAGAGCTAATCTATACGGGCAGTGAAGAACATGGTTGCCTGTACACTGAGCAAACTGTTCTGCATCTAATGTAGTGTAACGCTGATTGTTATCAGATATGGCAAAAAATGTAGGTAATCCCAGTAGTTGTGTGGCGTGCAGTGAAGTGTCATTTACTGGAACCGAAAGGGGGACTATCTTGTACAGACTCAGAGGTTTTGGAAGTGTATATATGAACTTTCCTTGTGTATAATAGAATGTAAGATCTTGTTGTATTATGGTAAATGAGTTGTACTCTTTGGCTAGGATTTTAGAGGCATGGTGAATAGTTTGTCGAATGATTTTGGGGGAATTAGGAGAGGAGACAATTTACCATTTGCTAATTCTAAAACACCTAATTTTTGTTGTTCCAGTTGTTGTGTGACTAGTGATGCCTGTTGTATGTGGTCCATGAGAAGAGCTGTTATAGAGATAATAGATGACCTTAGAGATAGTATATTTTGAGCGCTATTTTCTGTGGCAATTTCAATAGCATCATGATTGGCTTCTATTCCCTTCATGACATTACTAAAACGAGTATCTTCCCAAGACATAAAGGATGATAGATGTTTAGCGTGACGTGCAAAGGCATTTGCAGTATTCAGTTCTGTTTTGGTTTTTGTGTTGATGTGTTTTGCAATAATGTTAATGTAGCAGTCAGTATTTTGTGCGTGAAGCTTGGTCCCAACAAAGTTCACAACACCAGCTACGGGTTAGGGCATCATCTTTTATTCATGTAAACATAATACACAAGACACACCCTGCAAGAATTAAAAACACAAACGTTAACAATATGGTAAAAACAATACAAATATATCCCTATCGAGGTAAAACAAACATTCAGGCATATATTAATGAAACACATTGCAAATCATAGAAAACCGTCATTAATCATTAATTATCATTCTGATGATTATGAATCATCATCCTCTTTATCCTAAATACTGTCATCACGATTATTAATCATGTTAACATACATGTATATATATATATAATAATCATTTCGTGACCACCAATTATAGTCAGTATCTTATCTGTGATATTTGTATTGGAATTTTTGCACAGTTCTTTACACTGTTTTTATTTAGATCTTGAATTTTTCTGTTGATGTTGATCATCGCCTTGTTTGTTTCCATTACCATAGTTTGACACCCAATAGCCGATGTATTTTTCGTGCTGGGGTGTCGTTAAACATTCATTCATTCATTCATTCATTCATTTTTACCTCATACGTATATATCCAGTATTCAGTTGCGAGATGGACAGGAGGAGCAGGTTTGAAAAGAATTCCATAATTCAGTCGTTGAACCGGTTTCACCGCGAGGACAGGAGATGTGTGCATATCATCAATAGCCAAACAAGCAGTCTCCCCATGGTAGAACCTATGACAGGATGAAACCAATGGAATACATCAGTGGGTGATCCAAAATTGAGATATGTTGTGGCCATCAACAATCCCAACTCGTACATTTGTAACATAAGTAATTATGTTGTAGAAAACCCACTCACATAGTCACGAGTCTAAGACATGTCACAGACTAACATAGGAAGTCAGTTTGATTTATGAAAAATATTTGCGACCTCTTTTTCGTCTGCGTCCAGACTGTGTCCTGTGGATATGAAAGTCCTTCAAAAGGTCTGCTCGAAAATTTGTATGTGGTTCCCATGTAGGTGTAGCATAACCCATCCATTTGGTTAGGTAGTGTTGAATACGTTTCATTCTCATGAGCCGCTCCACTGTGTATGTTTGTGTTCCCGGTTGTAAAGTAGCTGGTTGAATGGTAGAATGGGCAGCTGGATGACTGCGAGACTGGGCAGCTGGATGACTGCGAGACTGGGTAGCTGGTTGATGGACTCTTGTATGATTCCTGGCATTCATGTTAGTGCCCGTAGTAGGCAGTGTGCGAGCTCTTTGTTGCAATACACGTACATCTTGTGACTGATGTGATTGTGCAGGCTGTTGTGGAGCTGGTGCTGTACTGCTTGAGTAAAGATCAAGTTGAGAGTCTCTATCTTTGGTAGTGTCGGTTGTTGACTGTTGCTGTGCTGTTGGTTGTGACATCTGCGTTTCCTGAGAGTCATGTGTTTGTGTCGACTCTTGTGGGGTGGATGGCATTCTAGCGTGAAAATGTTTGAGACGATTTACATGTACCAGGCACGTGTGAGTCTTCTTGGACACTGAGTGACAAAGCTTGTATGTATGATTAGGTCCTATTTGCGTGATGAAGTAAGGACCATCCCATTTTTGTGTCAGTTTTGGTGAGCGACCTGTCATCTTGTCCTGTTTAAAAAGGAGTACTTGGTCACCAATGGAAAACGTAGGCTGTTGTGCTTTGAGATCTTGGCAATCTTTGTTGACAGTTTGGCTTGTGGCCATATTATCTTTTGCAATAGCCGTAACTACCTTGAGATTATCAATGAGTGTCGTGATATGCATTTTTGCGTCTTTGCCTAAGCTGGGTTTGAGAAGATGTGAGGTATCAAAGGGTAGGTGCATTTCTTTTCCAAAGAGAAGGTAATGTGGAGAATATCCTGTTGACTGACATGGTGTATTTCGCATTGCCATCATGATACATGGAAGTAGGTCAGCCCAATTAGTCTGTTCTTTATTGACGTAAGATCTGAGAACTTGTTCAATGGTGCTGTTTCTTCGTTCACACATACCATTTGTTTGAGGATGACAGGAGAATGTATAATGTTGCTTCACTTCAAACAGTTCGCAAATTGCATATACCAGGAGTGAGGTGAATTGACGTCCTCGCCCTGATGAGAGTGCGTGGCGCACCATATCGTGTAAATACCTCGTTGAAGAGAACTTTGCCAATTTCCGTTGCTTCTTGTGTACGCAGTGGAAAAGCTTCTGTCCAGCGGGTAAACGAGTCAACTACAAGAAGTATGTACTTGTATCCTTCTTTGGTTGCTGGTAAGCGCCCGAGGATGTCAATGTGAAGACGAGAGAATGTATCTTCAATAGGCATAGGAACCAGGAGCAGGTTTTGCATGCGTGTTGCGTTTTGACTTTTGACACACTTCACAGGAATGGATGTAGTTTTCTATGTCTTGGTACATACCTGGCCAGAAATACTTGTTAAGAATCGCTTGTCAAGTGGCATCTCTTCCAAAATGGCAACCTCCTGCTTTAGAATCATGATAGGCAAAGAGAAGATCTTTTCTGTCCTGTAGTGGAACTACCAGTTGTTGTACCATAGGTGGGCGGTTGTGTTTCTGTCCTCTGTTTGGGTAGATAGAAGTGATACAAGATGTCATTTAGGACATCATCCCCTGCGCGTCTGTAACCTCACCGTGGTGCAAGGGTGTAACATTCTCTTTGAAAATGGCCAATACAGCACAAATTGAAGTTTAGAGTAAAAGTCAGTATCTATCTGTGATATTTGTATTTGTATTTTTGCACAGTTCTTTACACTGTTTTTATTTATATCTTCAATTTTTCTGTTGATGTTGATCATCACCTTGATTGTTTCCATTACCATAGTTTGACACCTAATAGCCGATGTATTTTTCGTGCTGGGGTGTCATTAAACATTCATTCATTCATTCATTTAGGACATCATATTCTTGTGCTCACCCTTGAAGACCTTTTATCTGTGACTGTGTAGTTAGGTGGCATTTCATTCTTCTCTATGTAGTCAATCACAGGTTTTAAATCAGGAGACTTGCGTTGTCTATCTGTAATGTTCTGTTCGTCCAGATTTGTGTCTATTAGTACAACAAATGCATCCATCGGAACGGTTTCGTGATTGTAGTGGAATTCAACAGAAAGCCCCTGCGTGTGCTGTAACCTCACCGTGGTGCAGGGGTGTAACATTCTCTTTGAGAATGGCCAATACAGCACAAAATTGAAGTTTTGAGTAAAATTCAGTATCCGTAAAATTCTGTGATATTTGTGTTTTTGCACAGTTCTTTACACTGTTTTTGTTTAAGTCTTGAATTTTTATATTGATGTTGATCATCACTTTATTTATTTGCATTACCATGGTTTGACACCAAATAGCCGATGTATTTTTCGTGCTGGGGTGTCGTTAAACATTCATTCATTCATTCATTCATTCAACAGAAAGCTGAATTGGCTCCTCTGAGGGTGAATTCAATGTTTGTGTTTGCATCGTAGGTATTTGTTGTAAATGTTGTGGTGTATCAGTGTCAGTTGTACACACAGAGGCTTCTATTTCATGTGATTCTGCTAGCTGGGCTGAAGTTGGTTCTTCAAGCTGGATGTTCCTTAGATCTAATGAAGGGATGTCATCTGTAACTGACAGTGTGTTGTGTTCCTTATACTGGATTCTAGATAAGGCATCAGCATTTTTTTTGGTGGTCCCTGCACGGTAAATAATATTGAAATCATACTCCTGTAGCATGAGTGACCATCTGGCTAGACGTCCCGAATCTGGTTTTATATCTTTTAGCCATGTCAGTGCTTTGTGATCAGTGAAAACTTCGAACATCTGTGATGTAAGGTATACTCTATAGGTTCTGATAACCTTCTAGTACAGCAAGACATTCTAGTTGTGTGGTTCCCCATTTCTTTTCGCATGGATGAAGAGATCGACCCCCATAGCAAATAATATGTTCTCTTCCAGTGGAATCTAGCTGACTCAAAATATACCCAAGAGCAGTCCCGGAGGCGTCTGTTGTGAGTATGAATGGCTGATGTGGGTCTGGGTATGCAAGAATAGGTGCATATGTTAAGGATCTTTTTAGCTGTAGGAAGGCTTCCTGACATTTGTCTGTCCACTGGAATGGAACATCTTTTTGTAACAGATAGTTGATAGGAGTGGCAATTTTTGCAAAGTTGTGAACAAATTTGCGATAGTAGCTGCATATTCCTAAGAAATGTCTGACATCATGGACTGTCTTTGGAGTAGGAATGTTTACCACTGTATCAATTTTGGTATTGTCCACCTCGATTCCTTTTTTCTAAACAGTGTCTGAGATACGTTACCTTTTTTGCAGCAAACCAACATTTACTAGGTTTAAGTGTCCAGCTTCTTTTATCTTTTGAAAGATGCATTCCAAATGTTGGAGATGTTCTGTAAAGTTTTTGGAGAAAACAATGATGTCATCATCGTAAATCAAGATGTATTTCCAGTTCATTTCTTTGAAGGCGGTTGAAATTGTTTGCTGGAATGCCATAGGAGCATTCTTCAATCCAAAGGGTAGCCGATTCCATTCAAAAATACCATCTGGAGTTATGAATGCTGACCGATCTTTGGTGGCTGGATCAAGAGGTATTTGGCAGAATCCGCTTGCACAGTCAAGGACACTAAATATTTGAGTATGTGATTCACCAACTGAGTCAATGACATCTTCAAATCGATGTAATGGAAAGAAAATGGGCTTTGTAACGGCATTGAGCTTCCTGTAGTCAACAGCAAAGCGATAGGTACCATCATGTTTCTTTACCATGACTACTGGAAAATGCCATTCAGAAGAAGTCGGCTGAATTATTCCTGCATCCAGCATCTGGCGGACTTGAGTAGAACATTCTTTCCTAACCTGTACATTTTGTCTGTAAAATGGAGATGAATGGGCCTAGCATCACCTGTGGTGATGCATGTCGGTTTCCCCCAGTTCAGACCAGTCCTTGGCAAATGCTGTACGGTGTCGTGATAGAAAGTGTTGGAGCTCCTCTTTTTGTGACTGGGTGATATCAGAATCCCTACGGTCAAAGGAAATGTCAGTTGATAGTGCTGTGTTTTCTGATGTTGATACAGAGTGAACATATTGGTGAGTTGATGTGGAATTTGTTGTTTCTGATAGGGTGTGAACAGAATTAGCATGTGCAACTACGCTTCTGGTACCAAGCTGAATGGGTAGGTTAGTAGGATTTAATATTCGTATACAAATACGCTTTTTCGTTGTTTGACCAAGCATTTTGCACTTTGTAGTTGTTTGCCGTGTAGGCTAGGAGCAGGTTCTAGGAGAACTGTTTGGTTTTTACCACATCGGGATATACGTACAGGTATGTTTGCTTGTGTTAGCGCTGGAATAACGATTGGTTTTACTAGTCTAGCATAGCCTGCATTTGTCTCAGCTAGACAAACAGAAATGAGACCATCATGAATGTAAAGTGTTCGGCAGCCAAGTCGATTGTAGCACTGTTGCGTGTAAGGAAGTCTATGCCAAGAACGAGAGTGTGGTGCAGTCCGAATTGTGAGTGATTGAGCCTAATACTAGATGTTTTTCTCCCCCTACCCCTATAATCACTGGGATGTTTGATTTGGACAAGGAAGACTGTACGTGTAGCCTTTGAATAAACTGTTGGCTTACACAACTAATTGAAGCACCTGTGTCAACTAAAGTATTGATTTTTAGTTGTTTCACTTTAACTTGTATTGTGTTTCTTGTTAACGGAGCTACCATTGAAACATGTACTGGTTTGTGCCTGACACCAGATTGTCTCTGATTATCAGGTGCAATTTCCTATCTACCTTGTCTGTAATAACTTTTTAAAAATACGGACTCATGATGACCAACGTTGGAACAATATTTACAAACTGTATTGACATGTGGACAAACATTATGACTAGGGCAATACTCACCACATCCTGGACAGCGGTTTTTCAGATGAGGTGGTACAGCGGAACGGTTGTTTCTAGATGGATGGTATCGTGGACCTGCTCTGTCCATTGTTGTATCGGCGTTGTTGTTGCTATGGCATCTGATGTTGTTGCTGGCATGGCGCCTGGGATACTGGCTGATGTTGTTGTTGACATGGCCCCTGGAATGCTGGCTGATGTTGTTGTTGACATGGCCCCTGGAATGCTGGCTGATGTTGTTGTTGACATGGCCCCTGGAATGCTGGCTGATGTTGTTGTTGACATCGTGACTGGTATACTGGCTGATGTTGTTTATTTGCACCAGGATTTGTCGCCTGGAGCGTTTCTGCCTCGTGTTTGATCTGATTAACCTCAGCTTTGTTTCCCGTTAACATAGCCTCTACTACCGTCGATAGGTGTCCAAGCCTTTATGCCAAATCGACAGTTTGCTTGAAAAAGAGTGGGGCTAGATTGTTCTACCATCTGAGCATTATGTCGCACTTCTTCTAGTGTTTGGGAAACATCCAGCACATGATGCGGTGTTTGACAACAAATATATGAAGTTGTTTGATGGAAAGCTAAATGCTATTCGTACATTTGGTCTTCGCATTAAGCGTTTTTTGTCGCTTTCCAACATTGATTTAAATGACACTTTGGAAACTCCTTCATATTTTGTTTTACCACCTCGGTGTCTTACACCGCCTAAAATTGTATTTGATCTGGCGCATCTGAAGAAAGATCGTACAGATGCTATTGTTTTTAAACAGATTTTCATGGGAATTCAAGACAAGTACCGTGATTACATTCCTGTGTATACAGATGGATCACGGGATGGAAATTCTGTGGCTTGTGCTACAGTTTTTTTCCATCAGACACTATCATTTCCATGAGACTGCCTCAACTCAGCATCGATTTTTAGAGCTGAAGTTTGGGCAGTCATTAAAGCCTTGGAAGAAATTAAAGATTCCATAGCATCCAGATTTATTATTTTTACAGACTCACTTTCGTGTCTTCAAGCTTTACGAAATATCAAGCTGGGCCATCCCTTAATTGGGATGGTGATACGAAAGTGTCTTTTTATCTATTGCCAAAAAAGATGTATTTTGTTGGGTGCCCAGCCATGTTGGCATCAGGGATAATGACCCCTGTGTGTGCTGTAACCTCACCGTGGTGCAGGGGTGTAACATTCTCTTTGAGAATGGCCAATACAGCACAAAATTGAAGTTTTGAGCAAAATTCAGTATCCGTAAAATTCTGTGATATTTGTGTTTTTGCACAGTTCTTTACACTGTTTTTGTTTAAGTCTTGAATTTTTATATTGATGTTGATCATCACTTTATTTATTTGCATTACCATAGTTTGACACCCAATAGCTGATGTATTTTTCGTGCTGGGGTGTCGTTAAACATTCATTCATTCATTCAGGGGTAATGAAAAGGCAGATTCAGCTGCCAAGTCTGCTTTGGATTTGCCTCATGCCAGGGTTGGTGTACCTTATACTGATTTTAAAAATAATATCAACAAATTTTTGGTTTCGATTTGGCATGTGATTGGGACGGTGAGGTTGCGAACAAGCTACATGCTATCAAGCCAGTCTTGGGAGAGTGGCAGTCCTCCTATAAGATAGTGCAGGAAGGATGAAATAGTATTGTGTTGTGCCCGCATCGGTCACACTTACATAACCCATTCATTTATCTTGAAGAAAGATCCTCCACCTCAGTGTGAGCACTGCCAGTGTATTCTGACTGTGCGACACATTTTGGTGGAGTGTAAGATATATATATTTGGACAAAGAAATGTGATGGAATCATTTCGATTCCATCCAGAACTTTTATTGCAGTTTTTACGAGATACTGAATGTTATTCTAAATTTTAGTTATATTATGTGTGATATTTGTATTTTTACACAGTCCTTTACACTGTGTTTTTATTTAACTATTGAATTTTTATATTGATGTTGATCATAAAACAATTGTTTTTGCATTTACCATAGTTTGACACCCAATAGCCAATGTATTTTTCGTGCTGGGGTGTCGTTAAACATTCATTCATTCATTCATTCATTCTAGTGTTTGGGGATCTTTAAGGTGGCCCCTGCATGTGCTGTAACCTCACCGTGGTGCAGGGGTGTAACATTCTCTTTGAGAATGGCCAATACAGCACAAAATTGAAGTTTTGAGTAAAATTCAGTATCCGTAAAATTCTGTGATATTTGTGTTTTTGTACAGTTCTTTACACTGTTTTTGTTTAAGTCTTGAATTTTTATATTGATGTTGATCATCACTTTATTTATTTGCATTACCATAGTTTGACACCCAATAGCCGATGTATTTTTCGTGCTGGGGTGTCGTTAAACATTCATTCATTCATTCATTCATTCTTTAAGGTGGGCCCACTGTCTCATTGGCTGCTTTAGTCCATTCACCGCAATGGCTACCACCACTTCCTTAGGCAGATTTCTATTTTGTGTGGCCGTTTGCACTCTTGTCAAGAACTCCTCCACAGTCTCCAATGCGTTCTGAGACATACTGAGGAGTCCCAATTGAAACATCAAACTCTTTTTAAAACGTTTCTCGAAGGCGTGCCAAGTGTTTTTTAACGTCATCGGTGAGATCTTAGTGCCACACTTTTGCTGAGCCTTCTAAATAGAACGGTAGTAGCAGGCACGCTCGTTCATTAGTATATGCATTTAGCGCTGTTAAGCCTGTAAAGTCATTCCATCAAGTTGTGGGATCTTGGCTACCTGAAAAGTTTTCGAGTTTAACATGCGCCATCGTGTCAGAACCTCCTTGTGTTGTTGGTATCGCAGGAAGTGATGACAAATTGTGCATTGTAGTTGTGGATAACGACGGAAGTGTCTGCCTGTTGGTCATAACCGTTGTTGATAATGATGATGGCTGTGTAATTATTTCCGAATATAGCGTTGTTGTTGTTGTTGCTGGTGGTGATGTTGTTGTTGATGTGTCTGTATGATTCCGTCGAAGCTTCTCTCTGTAGTTTATTGGGCTCGCTCCGTTCATTGGTCGGGATCGGAAGATCTCCACCACTTGTAACCGTCTTGTTTTTCGGGTTACCTTTGTTTGTAATAACTACTCTGGGGGATGTAGTAGGGAGCAACTGGAGTCAGCCTAGTTATAAAATGAAGAGAGAATGAATCGAGCGTATATCGTCTTTATTGCGGAATCAGATGTGTGTGTGTCTACATATTGCAATACATACATATTGCAATACATACGTTTTGACTAACAAATAGAAAGATTACATTTCCCATGAAATGTAATAATAAATAGTATGAATAAATAAGTAACATCTGTGTATATAAGGCATGTTACCATTTATACGTGCGTGTAACTAACGCATAAGGTGTGTAATCATTAACAAGTAACATATGTGTATGTAAGGCATGTTACCATTCATACGTGCGTGTAACCATTAACACGGTATGTTCTAAGGTATGTGTTACAGCATAGAAATATATACTCTTCAAAAGAAGAAACGCAAAACCACATTGTCGTAACATTTGGAGAATTGATTTAATTATTGAATGGTGCGTCCGATAATTACCAAATGTTGCAGGATTGTTCACAATTCACTCTAGTCCATTTGAGTAAGTGATAGGACACTCCACCAATGTCAAGGTCATCTGGAGTCAATACCGGGTGTGGCCTCCACGTGTGTTGACAACTGCCTGGCACCGCCTGCCCATTGAAGCAACCAGAGTACGGATGACGTCCCGGGGGATGGTGGCCCACTCGGCCTGCAAGGCTGCTGCCAGCTCGGGCAGGGTCTGGGGCTGTGGTTGTCGCTGTCGGAGGCGTCGGTCCAACTCGTCCCATAGATGCTCAATTGGGTTCAAATCCGGTGATATCGATGGCCAAGGAAGGACATTAATGTTGTTGTTCTGTAGGAAAGCCGTTGTGAGACGTGCTGTGTGAGGCCTGGCGTTGTCATGTTGGAACACTGCGTTGGCGTTGGCCATGACTGGAACGATGTGTGGCCGGAGGATCTGGTCAATGTAGCCCTGTGCATTCAGGTTGCCCTGCACGTGGACCAGGTCAGTTCTGCCAGTGTGTGAGATGGCTGCCCACACCATGACACTACCCCCGCCGAATCTGTCCACTTCCTGCACGCAGTTTGCCGCATAACGTTCACCACGACGCCTATACACGCGACATCTTCCATCATGACGTCGGAGCAGAAATCGGGACTCGTCACTGAACCACACCTGTCTCCATCGCAGTTGAGGCCATTGTCGATGAATATGGCACCACTGCAGTCGGAGTCGACGGTGTTGTGGTGTTAAGATGACACCTCGAACTGGACGTCTGGCACGAATTCCTACCTCACATAGGCGGTTCCGTACGGTCTGGTCGGATATTGCGCAAACCTGGTATTGCTGCGGCTGTGGAGGTGGCAGTAGTCAATCGTTCCCGAAGGTGGCGTACCCGGATGTAGCGGTCCTGCCCGGGGGTAGTGACCCGTGGTCGACCGGATCTAGGGAGGTCACGTGTTGATCCATGTTGCTGGTAACGGTCCAACAGTCTGGAGATGGTGCTTGGGGACACATGGAATGCCCTGGCAACGGCCGTTCTGGATTCGCCTGCGTCTAGTCGGCCGATGGCATTGTTTCTCTGCGGTTCACTGAGACGTGGCATGTCCTGGATTGTCAACTGTCGGCCAGATACAGAGGCCAGGCAAGCGAACACCCTGCACTTTTATACTATCGGTGTTCATGTTGCACGTGCAGACAACGCACGTGCAGTGGTGACATGGTTTGCACGTGGCTGCGTTTTTGCGAATATTCACATTTTGGAACTTTATTGTACAGTAGCTGCGTTTTATCGAATGTAACCGTGGGAATGTGTTTGGGACATGCAATGACCTTATATTCACAAAGCATGAACCGGTAGGAAACATAAAATCGGAGTTATAACCCATTTGTACCCTTTTGCGTTTCTTTTTTTGAAGAGTATATAAACATGAATGTGAGATTGACAAATAATAATTGCATAAAAATAAACATTGTACGAAATATTTAGTTAAAATGACTTATCTAGTGATAAAATGAAGAGAGAATGAATCGAGTGTATATCGTCTTTATTGCGGAATCAGATGTGTCTCTCTGAAGCACATTTGCGTCTTGCTTAAATATAGCTCGATTCATATGGTTACGTAAACGTCTTATTTCTTGATTAAAGGTTATATTGCTAATGGCGACATACTGTCTAGGTATTGTTTGGTTTGTTTGGTGTGTGTGTTGCCTATCAGTATAAACCCTTCATTTTGTTTAATTAATGTATAGTTGATTGGCATACCAAGCTGCCGTCTTTAAGTTTATCCCTGTTAATTTGTTTACTGTATTCATTGCTGATTGACGTTGCTGGCGTAATTAGCCGCCGGTTGTTAATTGATAAGCCTTACTCTGTTTATTGCTGCACTGTATTGTCAGCGTTACGTGTTTTGTGCAGGTCTGCCTTGGGGTGGTAAATGACACTGTGATAGTATCAATGAGTAAACGGTATTGCGTATGTCTGCATGAGATTGCCAGGGTTTTTGTTCCTTATACTGATTTTAAACTAGTATCAACCAATTTCTCTTCGACTTTGCAACATGATTAGGACGGTGGGGTTGCTAACCAACGTATGGTATCAAGCTAGACTATCAGTGTACTCTGACGGTGCGCCACATTTTGGTGGAGTGTACTCATGTCAAGGAAATTATAAGTTTGACATCCAATAGCCGAAATATTTTTCGTCTTGGGGTGTCGTTAAACATCCATTCTCTGCATGAATCGGCCGTGACTGTTTCCATGATCCACTATAAGGTGCTCGTCCTTAAGAGTACCGCCACCCGAAAGAAGGTTAAGATCGCCAATTTGTTTGAAAAACTAACGGATTGGAAATAAAAACATTTAGGATATGGAATGCACAAATTTTCAGACTTTCTATTTAACTAGTTAGGAAAATGGGTCTCCTTATATCAGAACTAATGAGCCGTTAATCTTTTTCTTCTGTTTTGTACTTGCCTTTTTGTGATACCCAATAGCCGATGTGTGTTTTTGTGTGCTGGGGTATCGTTAAACATCAATTCATTCATTCATTCATTCATTACATCTAGTCTACCCTATTCTATTCATTCACGTTTTTACCATAGTTTGACACCCAATAGCCGATGTAATTTTTCCTGCTGGGGTGTCGTTAAACATTCATTCATTCATTCATTCATTCACGTATTCATTCACGTTTGTACATGTACCTGTGTTTTGGACTTAAACAAATCAATGCTGGATGCAAAAACATAACATTATACAAAGAAAATTAAATTAAGTCACCATCATTGTAACACAGCGTAATTTACGAATGAATGTTAAATGAATGAACAACAGAAATCTCAAGTTGGTGATGTAGTTTCTTGTATTGTACTTTCCAAACATGAAACGTGATTAATAAATTAACATGGTGATACAAATAATATGCAAGTCGGAACTATTGGGTGAATGACACACAGGTCTCCCGATAGAGTTGACATTGCTTATTCACAAAACGGTCTCTCGGATCTTCCAGTAGAGTTTGTGCTTTGTGAGAGAACTTCAAGGTGTGTGAAAGTATCTGTTCTCCCCAAGTCTGTCGTTCATGGGTAAATTATCCTTATTTATAAGATGCATACTAAACACGTATCTATATAATATACAGTTGTCAAGGTGTACTCGTTCAGACGCCTGCAATACCCATGGCAACAATTAAATTGCATTGTATTATATTGCTCGTTACATATTTAATTAGTGCTTGACACTAATTGGTTTGATTGGTTTGATTGGCATGTCTCTAAGTGGATACCATGGCAGACGTCAGATTACCATTTAACTGATTCTAATTAATGCACATGTAAAAATTAAGATATAATCCGTATTGTTATAAAGTTGAAGTTTAGCACTGTGACAATTGGAAAAGCAGTACATTGATCTTCAGTATGGGCAAGAGCAAAAATACTAGTATGAAGTATTAAATCTTACCTGTTGGGAATACACTGCTCGAATGTTATAAACATTGTCTGTTCACAAATTTTATTAATTCTGTAAAACGGTGCTTCACTTTCCTGACAGCGTAAATTAACTTGCATTTTACGTAAGCACATAAATTTCCGAATTAGCAGTATGCAATAAGATAAGCATTTGTGATCAGGAACAGCATTATCCAAATATAGAACAGCTTCAAACAGATCAACATCTATCTTGTTTCCTGTGTATGGACGAGTTCTATTTAGCAGAATCATCAGGCACGGTTCCGGGAGTATTTGTATTTGTTTGCACAGTTCTTTACACACTGTTTTAATTTTACCTCTTGACTTTTTATATTGATGTTGATCATCACTTTATTGTTCGACTTTACCATGGTTTGACACCCAATAGTCGATATATTTTTCGTGCTGGGGTGTCGTTAAACATTATTCGTTCTTTTAGAATTGATCTGGGCCACCCTCTGTCATTACAGTCGCTGTGCAGGTGTTCCCTGATCTGCACCGGCAGTGTGGGGCGGGACGTAGCCCAGTGGTACAGCGTTCGGTCGATGCGCGGTTGGTGTAGGATCGATCCCCGTCGGGCTATTTCTCGTTCCAACCAGTGCACCACGACTGGTATATCAAAGACCGTGGTATGTACTACCCTGTCTGTGGGATGGTGCATATAAAAGATCCCTAATCGGAAAGAGTAGCCCATGAAGTGCCGACAGCGGATTTCCTCTGTGTGGTCCTTAACCATATGTCTGACGCCATATAACCGTAAATAAATTGTGTTGAGTGCATCGTTAAATAAAACATGTCTTTCTTTTTTCTTTACATCGCCAGTACACTAGTTGACCATTCACTTTCTGCAATAACCCATCAAAGTATTATACCCTCGCCATGGTGCAGTGGTCAAACATACCCTATAAGATTGATTAATACAGTAGAACTTCCCTTTTGGATCACCTTGTTGGCCGTGAGGTGCATCCAGTAATGCTTGATTTTGGATTTACCATAGTTTGACGGGAGAGACTAAATCGTAGACACTGGACACATGAACCAAAATAAAGCAAAAACACTTGACGTTTACATTTAAGAATGATCTGTGATTATTTTGTGTAAGCATGAACGGAAAACCCTACATAGCAGATGTCGGCCATATATTTTGTGACCATATTTTTTTATGATTGTCTTGTGATTCTATAACAAAAAAAAGTAACTTGACTGGGCCTATTCAGTTCGAGGGGATGGCCGATTGTAAGCATCATCGTGAGCATGTAACGATATGTGCACTTCTGAAAATATTTTTTTTTTTATGACAATAGTTTCCCTTTTAGTTTTATAAATAATATGATTATAAATTAGCAGTGAACATCGAACTTTAAGTATAAATATATTTACCTTTGACTCCAAGATTTCGGCTTTTTATTCTCACGAATTTAGAAACGGTATTAATTTCATGATTGTTTGCGAATTCGTTTGTACTGGCATCATCCTTGAACATAATTATCTACAGCTTGTCGATCATGTTAATTTTTTTCGACTGGAGATTTCACGCGGAGAAATTCGACTACTTTTATGGCGGGGGGGGGGGGGGGGGGGGGGGGGGGGGGGGGGGGCGTGGCTTACAAAAAAGGAAATGGCTTAAAATCGCATTTCGCGAGATGTTAATCCTGCTGGCTACTATTAAGTATTTCCGAAGTTTGACGCCCCAATAGCCGATGTATTTTTCGTGCTGGGATGCGGCTAAACCATTCATACATTCTATTCTCTGCGTGAGGCGGTCTTGATTGCTTCCATGACCCCATTATATTGCTTCCATGACCCACTATAATGGGGTCATGGAAGCAACCACCTTCACGTGGCCTGATAGTGTTGCGAATGCGAAAGAAATACTTCCGCATTCCACTGGCATTGAAGTGGACTCCGTCATCTAGAAAATCCTCCGGATAGCGAGTAGGCAGAGGCACCAGGTTACGCCCGATGGCCCTCTTATAACCACGATTCACGGCATTTTTTAAAGTATTGAACTGAGCTATTGTCATCTCGGGTGACTTCTTAAAAATCCCCCGGCAACAAAACTCTACCACGCACCCGTCTCTCCACGCCTCCGTCACTCCACGCCTCCGTCTCTCCACGCCTCCAGATAGCAGTCGTTGTCGTAGCGCCAACAAACGGTCAACTATGTCCTTAGGGACGGTACCCGGCGCAATATCATTTCCACCAAGCTGTATTATCACCAAAGACGGATGGTAGTCTGCCACTGCCCGGATCACCATCTCCGGTATGCGATCAAATCGCATATTCCCCCCCCCCCCGGTCAAAAAACCGGCACTCCGCAGAAACGCACGTCGCCATGGGTGTGTTGCCCTAGTCGCTTGACATAACTACTTCCAAAATTGGCTACTCTCGTCATTCTGAATGCAGACTGTCGACTTCAACCACTCTTTTTATTTAGCCAGGTAACCAATCAACACCACCAGGTACTTAACCAAGACAGGGAGCCGCTGAATTGAGTGCGTCGTTAAATAAAAACCTACCTTTCTTTCTTTTTTTCTTTGTGATACTGACTTCTATTCTAAATTTTAATTTTACTTGTGATATAATATTCCCCAATAGCCATTCATTCATTTAAACATCTATTCTAGTCCTACCAACTTGCAGTACGGTCTTTTGAACATGCCAGCTTTTTATATGGTTTGTTAGGACACAGAAAACCGTGTTCACTGTGGGCGATTAATCTTACGCAGAATAACAAGGGGCCCAGGCGTCATTTCTTGGTCAAATCATTAAATATGCGTTACTGCCTTCAGCTGAGGAGTCTTGTGTACTACTCGCTATCAAATTACGTACCCAGAGATTTCCTCTTCAGATACAATTTCTGCAAATGTTTTCTGGTGTTGACCATTTGCACCCCTTCAATTGACACAATCTAAAATAATGAATTTTTACAATACAAACACTGAAATTGAAATTAACATTTAAACAAAAATTTAAACATTTGAACAATAATTATGAGAATTCTATATATGATAAATACCATCTGAGCATTATGTCGCACTTCTTCTAGTGTTTGGGGATCTTTAAGGTGGGCCCACTGTCTCATTGGCTGCTTTAGTCCATTCACCGCAATGGCTACCACCACTTCCTTAGGCAGATTTCTATTTTGTGTGGCCGTTTGCACTCTTGTCAAGAACTCCTCCACAGTCTCCAGTGCGTTCTGAGACATACTGAGGAGTCCCAATTGAAACACCGAACTCATTTTAAAACGTTCTCGAAGCGTGCCAAGTGTTTTTTAACGTCATCGGTGAGATCTTGGTGCCACACCTTTGCTGAGCCTTCTAAATAGAATGGCAGTAGTAGGCACGCTCGTTTATTAGTATATGCATTTAGCGCTGTTAAGCCTGTAAAGTCATTCCACCAAGTTGTGGGATCTTGGCTACCTGAAAAGTTTTCGAGTTTAACATGCGCCATCGTGTCAGAACCTCCTTGTGTTGTTGGTATCGCAGGAAGTGATGACAAATTGTGCGTTATAGTTGTGGATGACGACAGAAGTGTCTGCGTGTTGGTCGTAACCGTTGTTGATAATGATGATGGCTGTGTAATTATTTCCGGATATAGCGTTGTTGTTGCTGGTGGTGATGTTGTTGTTGATGTGTCTGTATGATTCCGTCGAAGCTTCTCTCTGTAATTTATTGGGCTCGCTCCGTTCATTGGTCGGGATCGGAAGATTTCCACCACTTTGTAATAACTACTCTGGGGGATGTAGTAGGGAGCAACTGGAGTCAGCCTAGTTATAAAATGAAGAGAGAATGAATCGAGTGTATATCGTCTTTATTGCGGAATCAGATGTGTGTGTCTACATTGCAATACATACGTTTTGACTAACAAATAGAAATATTACATTTGCCATGAAATGTAATAATAAATGCTTATTCATTGTAATAATAAGTAGTATGATAAGATAATAAGTAACATCTGTGCATGTTACCATTTATACTGATTTTAAACTAGTATTAACCAATTTCTCTTCGACTGCAACATGATTAGGACGGTGGGGTTGCTAACCAACTTATGGTATCAAGCTAGACTATTGGTGTACTCTGACGGTGCGCCACATGTTGGTGGAGTGTACTCATGTCAAGGAAATTATAAGTTTGACATCCAATAGCCGATATATTTTTCGTCTTGGGGTGTCGTTAAACATCCATTCTCTGCATGAGTCAGCCGTGACTGCTTCCATGATCCACTATAAGGTGCTCGTCCTTAAGAGTACCGCCACCCGAAAGGTTAAGATCACCAAAAAATTTGAAAAACTAACGGATTGGAAATAAAAACATTTAGGATATGGACGGCACACATTTTCAGACTTTCTATTTAACTAGTTAGGAAAATGGGTCTCCTTATATCAGAACTAATGAGCCGTTAATCTTTTTCTTCTGTTTTGTACTTGCCTTTTTGTGATACCCAATAGCCGATGTGTGTTTTTTGTGCTGGGGTGTCGTTAAACATTCATTCATTACATCTGTTCTACCCTATTCTATTCATTCACGTTTGTACATGTACCTGTGTTTTGGACTTAAACAAATCAACCGGCGTCGGTGGCGTCGTGGCAGGCCATCGGTCTACAGGCTGGTAGGTACTGGGTTCGGATCCCAGTCGAGGCATGGGATTTTTAATCCAGATACCGAGTTTAAACCCTGAGTGAGTGCTCCACAAGGCTCAATGGGTAGGTGTAAACACTTGCACCGACCAGTGATCCATAACTGGTTCAATAAAAGCCATGGTTTGTGCTATCCTGCCTGTGGGAAGCGCAAATAAAAGATCCCTTGCTGCTAATTGGAAGAGTAGCCCATGTAGTGGCGACAGCGGGTTTCCTCTCAAAATCTGTGTGGTCCTTAACCATATGTCTGATGCCATATAACCGTAAATAAAATGTGTTGAGTGCGTCGTTAAATAAAACATTTCTTTCTTTAAAGAAATCAATGCTGGATGCAAAAACATAACATTATACAAACAAAATTAAATTAAGTCACCATCATTGTAACACAGCGTAATTTACGAATGAAGGTTAAATGAATGAACAACAGAAGTCTCTTGGGTGAATGACACACAGGTCTCCCGATAGAGTTGACATTGCTTATGTTACAAAACTGTCTCTCGGATCTTCCAGTAGAGTTTGTGCTTTGTGAGAGAACTTCAAGGCGTGTGAACAGTATCTGTTCTCCCCGTTATTTATTTGCATTACCATATTTTGACACCCAATAGCCGATGTATTTTTCGTGCTGGGGTGTCGTTAAACATTCATTGATTCATTCATTTAGCATAACAAATAAAGGCAATATATGAATCAATATACACATTATGTTGGTATAAAAATTAATTTGTTGCAGAAATGTAGAACAGCTTCAAACAGATCAACATCTATCTTGTTTCTTGTGTATGGACGAGTTCTATTTAACAGAATCATCAGGCACGGTTCCGGGAGTATTTGTATTTGTTTGCACAGTTCTTTACACACTGTTTTAATTTTACCTCTTGACTTTTTATATTGATGTTGATCATCACTTTATTGTTCGACTTTACCATGGTTTGACACCCAATAGCCGATGTACCTTTCGTGCTGGGGTGTCGTTAAACATCATTCGTTCTTTTAGAATCGATCTCTGATCTGCACCGGCAGTGTGGGGCGGGACGTAGCCCAGTGGTACAGCATTCGCTCGATGCGCGGTTGATGTAGGATCGATCCCCGTCGGTGGGCCCATTGGGCTATTTCTCGTTCCAGCCAGTGAACCACGACTGGTATATCAAAGGCCGTGGTATGTACTACCCATATATACTGAACAAAATAAGAAACTTCCGCTAACTTTGCTTGAACATAACTTGACGAAAACAAACCGGGGGAATAATTTTTATATATGCGGTTAAAGAGTGTTCCATGATGCATCGTATGGTGCAAAAATCATGGCCATAGGTTAACAGAAACTGGGAGAAATTTTGACCAAGTGTCGTAGGGGTTAAAAAAACAAACACCCACTTAATAACAGGTATGACCACCTCTTGAATTGACCACTGCAGTGCATTGCAGGCGCATAGAATTGACTAAAGTGTTGATTTCTGCCTGTGGAATATTGTTCCATTCCTGAATGAGCGCTTGACGAAGTTCGTTGACGTTAGCGGGTGGGTTGGGACGACGCCTCAATCGTCTGTCCAGACTATCCCAGACATGCTCGATGGGGTTGAGATCAGGACTTTTATCGGGCCAGTCATCAATGAAATCAATGTTATTTGTCCTAAGAAAATTTACAGTGTCTTTAGCTGTATGAGAGGTGGCATTATTATGCTGAAAAATCGAGATGTTGGCGTTGTTATGGAACAGAGGAATGACGTGATGAGCGAGAATGTCATCGCGGTAACGTTGAGCATTTAAATTGTCATCAATGACGACTAGTGGTGAATGATAACCATGCCCAATTAAGACGATGACGTTGCGTTAAAACGCATACGACGTAAGGACGTCGTAAATGTAAACTGTTCTCCCGCAGACGATTACGAACAGTTTGCCCACTGATTCGGTTATTATGAAGCCCAGGTGTGTTAGCAGTAGTAGCAGTGGCAGTTTGGAATCGATTGCGCAAATGCGTGTTAATGATATAGCGGTCTTGACCACGCGTTGTAACACGCGGACGACCACGACGTGGCAAGTCGTTGGTGCTTCCTGTCGTTCGAAATATTACGCGAAGATTTCGTATCGCTCGACTAGAACTCCCAACATGCCTTGCAACGTCTTCTGTCGACATGCCAGCATCAAGCATGCCAATCGCCCGTTCGCGTAAATTATTGGGTATTCTTGGCATACTAAAAATGCTACAATGTAAAAAACGTTATGGTTTTTTTTACAAATTTTGAAGCCTTTTCGTTTACTTGACAACAATATCAGTAAGACAAGTAAAACAAATTGACCGAATACTACACGGGACATGTCGAACCATGCATGCACGTGCAAATTGAATTTCACGTTGTCGACGATTAACAGTGCAAAAATAATCGAACAAATTCATGAATCCTGATAATACAGCTCAAGGCTAATACTACCTATATAATTTCATTACACAATGAATTCTTTAACACAACAAATACTATATGTACAAATCAGAAATTTCTTTTTTTGTTCAGTATATGTCTGACGCCATATAACCGTAAATAAATTGTGTTGAGTGCATCGTTAAATAAAACGTCTTTCGTTTTTCTTTACACCGCCAGTACACTAGTTGACCATTCACTTTCTGCAACAACCCATCAAAGTATTATACCCTCGCCATGGTACAGTGGTCCAACATACCCTATAAGATTGATTAATACAGTAGAACGTCCTTTTTGGATCACCTTGTTGGCCGTAAGGTGCATCCAATAATGTTGGATTTTGGATTTACCATAGTTTGACGAGAAAGACTAAATCGTAGACACTGGACACATAAAGCAAAAACACATGACTTTTACATTTAAGAATTAACCGCGATTATTTTATGTAAGTATGAACGACAAATCCTACATAGCAGATGTCGGCCATATATTTTGTGACCATATTTTGTTATGATGGTCTTGTGATTCTATAACAAACAAAAGAAAAACTTATAAGTAACTTGACTAGGCCTATTCAGTTCGAGGGGTTGGCCGATTGTAAGCATCATCGTGATCATGTAACGATAGTTTCCCTTTTTAGTTTTATAAATAATATGATTATAAATTAGCAGTGAACATCGAACTTGTTTGTCGTGAGGTGCGACCCGTGAAGTGGATGATGGGATCCTGGTGGTCGAGTCGTGGTTAATGTCTGAAACTGAGTATATTGCCATTGACAATACACCACTTTGGCCCGGAGTTCATGTAGACGGGAGGTCAGGAAGGCCCGACCTGATCAATCGGCTGCTCACGCGAAGCTCAAGAGTTATCAACCCTGTTTTGTTTAATTTTGTCAAGAACAAACCTTGTTATATACCATTTGTATATGTTGCTCTTGTGGTGGTGGCTAGGGTCAACTGGGTGATTTCTAGCATATTACCTGAGTATATCAACCATGTATCCCTGGTATGACTGACTGGAGGTTATCCGCAGCAGCATGTTCCCTTGTTGGACTCGGTGGTGGGTGGGGGGCATGGTTGATGAATTTTAAAATTAAATTATGTCTTCCAAAAATATATATATACATCCTTGGATGGGACCCTGAAAAGTGTCCACACCGAAGTTTCGGACTTCTTGTCTTCCGACGAGGAGTCCAGAATATCACAGAAAAGTGTGAAGAAATATAAAGCAGTTTCTTCACAACATTGGCCAAGGTACCTTGTCATCAGTTCTACTGAAGATGGGGCCTTGTACAAATTGTCCCCTTTTGCCATTAAAAAGGCAATTGTTGGCTTGGCTGGTGAGCCGAAATCAGTTAAAAAGATCAGAAGTGGATTGTTGGTCGAATGTTCTACTGAAAAACATTCGATATGTCTTCTTAAGTCAAAGGTCTTTTGTAATGTAATGTTAACGTGACTCCACGTTCCTCCCTGAATTCATCAAAGGGAGTGATTAGGTGTAAAGACCTGGAAGGTACCAGTGAGGATGAAATTTGTGAAAATTTGTCCTCACAGGGCGTTACTGTAGTCAGGAGGATAAAGGTACGTCGGAACAATGAATTGTTACTGACAAATACCTTTGTTTTAACATTTAATGTCCCTACCTTAAAACATTTAATGTCCCTACCCTTCCTACATCTATTAAAGCAGGTTACCTTAACATTTCAGTTGAACCCTTCATTCCAAATCCCTTGCGTTGTTTCAAATGCCAGAGATTTGGTCGTGGCAAGATTACATGTGCACGTTGCGGTCTTTTCGATCATGAAAGTAAGTCCTGCACCAAAGATATTGTTTGTGCCAATTGCAAGGGAAATCACTGTGCGTACTCGCGGGAGTGTCCACGGTGGCAATTGGAAAAACGGGTTCAACAGGTCAGAGTACAAAATAGGTTGTCATTTAATGAGGCCAGAAAGCTAGTGGAGTCGGCAACACCTACGGTGGTAAACAAGTCATACGCAGCAGCTGCTGCTGCTCCAAAAGTTGCCACTAAAAGTGTGTCCGTTAACACAGAGCTAACTTGGCACCCTGATGACACCAAATACAAAAAGATCTCTGATATTGAGAAGGCAGAAAGACAAGTTCAAAAAGCAGTACAAAACTAAACAACTGTTTCTCCACCCAAGGACTCTGTGAATAAAAACAATCCAACAAAAAAATCGAATTCTACTTCGACTAAACATGGTTCTGATAGCTGTTCAGGCCGACTCAAGAAGGCCGAACAACGTCTCGTCCCAATCAGCAATAGTTATGAAACTTTAGCTGATTTGGAAGATGATGATATGGATATTTCATATCACCAGTCAAAAAAGCCGCCAGCAAAGTCGAAGATAATTCCCATACTTCCCCCCAATGACTAATTCAGTCATTCAGTGGAACTGCCGTGGGCTTAGGCCCAATTTTGATGAATTAAGTCTTTTAATTCAAAAACATAATCCTCTTGCGGTGTGTCTTCAGGAAACGTTCTTGAAGGACACTGATCATATTACCATGAGAGGATTTAACCTCTATCATACATTTCAAGAAACTGAAAATAGAGTATCTGGGGGTGTTTCCATTCTTGTTAATGAAAACATTCCTCAGATTTCAGTAACACTGACTACCAATTTACAAGCTGTGGCTGTAAAGGTCACAGCTCATAAAACTATAACTCTGTGTTCAGTTTACTTGCCACCTCGTAATCATTTTAATTTTAATCCGAGGGGTTTTCAAGGTCTTCTTCACTAGCTCCCTACTCCTTTCATTGTTATGGGAGATTTTAATGGTCACCACACTTTGTGGGGATGCGAGGATATTAATATTAGAGGTAAACAATTGGAAGACTTAATTCTCAAAAACGACTTACTTTTATTTAATGATAAAAGTCATACATATTTTCATTCTGCAAGTGGTTCTTTCACTTCTATATATTTAACTCTTTGTAGTCCATCACTTGTTCTTGATTTCTCCTGGAAAGTTGGTTCAGACCTTTGTGGTAGTGACCACTTTCCCATTATTTTGGAGAATGATGGACCACCATCACTTGAAAGGGTTCAAAGGTGGAAGTTGGCGAAGGCAAACTGGGGTACCAAAGCGTTTCAATAAACCATGGTTTAATGATACGTGCAAAGATGCATTCAAAGAGCGAAACAGGTTGCTTGAGCGGTTCAAACGTGAATCTACAGCAGACAACCTGGATGCATTTCGTATTGCTAGGGCTAAGGCTCGCAGAGAGATTAGACAGAGTAAGAAAACATCTTGGAGAACTTTTGTCTCCAAGTTGAATTCACATACATCAGTGAAATCTGTCTGGAATAGGATCCGTAAAATCAAAGGTAAAGAATCCAGTAATACAGTTCATCATTTGTCTGTCAATGATACGGATGTCACGTCTCATCGTGACATTGCTAATGCATTGGCAGACAACTTTTCTCATAACTCATCTTCTGCTTTCAGTACAGATGCTTTTACATCTGTCAGAACTAAAGCTGAAAAGCAGTCCATTAATTTTTCATCTGAAAATGCTGAAGTGTACAACAGGCGTTTCTCTGTGGAGGAATTACAGGATGCTCTTCGTAGAGCCCATGATACTTCAGTAGGTCCAGATGAAATTCATTATCAGTTATTAAAACATTTACCTGAATCATCTGTGATGGTTCTTTTGAATATTTTTAATAACATCTGGATTTCTGGTGACTTTCCTTCTGATTGGAGGAAAGCTATTATCATTCCTATTCCCAAGCCTGGTAAGGATCCAACCAATCCTACTAGTTATCGCCCTATCGCTTTGACAAGTTGCATTTGTAAAACCATGGAACGACTGATCAATCGTAGACTTGTCTGGTATCTTGAATCTCACAAATTGCTCACTAACGTGCAATGTGGGTTCAGATCTAGACGTAGCACAGTTGATCATCTTGTTAGATTTGAAACGTTTTGTAGGGAAGCTTTCATCCATAATCAGCACACCACTGCGCGTGCTGTAACCTCACCGTGGTGCAGGGGTGTAACATTCTCTTTGAGAATGGCCAATACAGCACAAATTGAAGTTTAGAGTAAAATTCGGTGTCCGTAAAATTCTGTGATATTTGTATTTGTATTTTTGCACAGTTCTTTACACTGTTTTTGTTTAAACCTTGAATTTTTATATTGATATTGATCATCACTTTATTTATTTGCATTACCATAGTTTGACACCCAATAGCCGATGTATTTTTCGTGCTGGGGTGTCGTTAAACATTTATTCATTCATTCATTCCATAATCAGCACTTGGTTTCAGTGTTTTTTGATTTGGAGAAAGTTTACGATACTACGTGGAAGTATGGGATTTTAAACGACCTCCATGGCATGGGACTAAGAGGTCGTCTTCCAGTTTTTATATCTCAGTTTTTAAGAGATAGATCTTTTAAAGTCCGGGTGGGGTCGACTTTGTCCGACATTCACCCACAGGAGATGGGTGTGCCTCAAGGTAGTATCCTGTCTGTAACTGTATTTTCTGTGAAAATTAACAGCATTACCCAGTGTTTAACACCTGGTGTCGATTGCTTGTTATATGTCGATGATTTTCAGATTTGCTATAGATCGTCCAATATGAGTATCATTGAACGTAAGTTGCAGCTTTGTTTGAATAAACTTCATCAATGGGCAACTGACAATGGCTTTAGATTCTCAAAGGCAAAAACGGTTTGTATGCATATCTGCCAGAAACGAGGTCTCCACTTAGATCCACAGTTGTTTTTGGACAAACATCCAATTCCAGTTGTGGAGGAGACTAAATTTCTGGGGGTTATATTTGACAGGAAGCTATCTTTTGTACCCCATCTTAAATATGTTAAAAAGAAGGGCTTAAAAGCTTGGAATATTTTAAAAGTTATTGGTAATACGGAATGGGGAGCAGACTGAAAGGTTATGCTCCGTCTGTATAGATCTCTAGTTAGATCAAAACTAGATTATGGATGCATTGTGTATGGGTCGGCATGCAAGTCTTACTTGCAGATGCTAGATCCTATACACAATCAGGGACTTAGGCTTTGTATTGGTGCATTTAGAACATCTCCTGTAGAGAGCTTGTACGTTGATGCACACGAACCTTGTTTGGGTGCTAGACGTGCCAAGCTTTCTCTGCAGTATGCTGCCAAGATTAAATCGTTACCAACACATCCAGCTCATGATGCGGTGTTTAACAACAAATATATGAAGTTGTATGATGCAAGGCTAAATGCTATTCGTACATTTGGTCTTCGCATTAAGCGTTTTTTATCGCTTTCCAACATTGACACTTTGGAAACATCTTCATATTTTGTTTTACCACCATGGTGTATTACACCACCTAAAATTGTATTTGATCTGGCGCATCTGAAGAAAGATCGTACAGATGCTGTTGTTTTTAAACAGTTTTTCATGGAAATTCAAGACAAGTACCGTGATTACATTCCTGTGTATACAGATGGATCACGGGATGGAAATTCTGTGGCTTGTGCTACAGTTTTTCCATCAGACACTATCATTTCCATGAGACTGCCTGACTCAGCATCGATTTTTAGTGCTGAAGTTTGGGCAGACATTAAAGCCTTGGAAGAAATTAAAGATTCCATAGCATCCAGATTTATTATTTTTACAGACTCACTTTCGTGTCTTCAAGCTTTACAAAATATGAAGCTGGACCATCCCTTAATTGGGATGGTGATACGAAAGTGTGTCTTTTTATCTATTGCCAATAAAGATATTGTATTTTGTTGGGTACCCAGCCATGTTGGCATCAGGGGTAATGAAAAGGCAGATTTAGCTGCCAAGTCTGCTTTGGATTTGCCTCATGCCAGGGTTGGTGTGCCTTATACTGATTTTAAACCTAACATCAACCAATTTATCTTTTCGATTTGGCAACGTGATTGGGACGGTGAGGTTACGAACAAGCTTCATGCTATCAAGCTAGTCTTGGGAGAGTGGCAGTCCTCCTATAGACAGTGCAGGAAGGATGAAATAGTGTTGTGTCGTGCCCGCATTGGTCATACTCACTTGACCCATTCATTTATCTTAAAGAAAGATCCTCCACCTCAGTGTGAACACTGTCAGTGTACTCTGACTGTGCGTCACATTTTGGTGGTGTCAGTTTTTGAAAGAAATTCGAGAAATGTGATGGAATCCTTTCGATTCCATCCAGAACTTTTATTACAATTTCTTCGAGATACTGACTTTTATTGTAAATTTTAATTTGATTCATCTGTGATATTTGTATTTTTGCACAGTTCTTTACACTGTGTTTTAATTTAACTGTTGAATTTTTACATTGATGTTGATTATCGAATTTGTTTCGCTTTTACCATAGTTTGACACCCAATAGCCGATGTATTTTTCGTGCTGGGGTGTCGTTAAACATTCATTCATTCATTGATCATGCGTTCCATGGTTTTGCAAATGCAACTTGTCAAAGTGATAGGGCGATAACTAGTAGGATTAGTTGGATCCTTACCAGGCTTGGGAATAGGAATGATAATTGCTTTCCTCCAATCAGAACCCCTGCGCGTGCTGTAACCTCACCGTGGTGCAGGGGTGTAACATTCTCTTTGAGAATGGCCAATACAGCACAAATTGAAGTTTAGAGTAAAATTCGGTGTCCGTAAAATTCTGTGATATTTGTATTTGTATTTGTGTACAGTTCTTTACACTGTTTTTGTTTAAACCTTGAATTTTTATATTGATGTTGATCATCACTTTATTTATTTGCATTACCATAGTTTGACACCCAATAGCCGATGTATTTTTCGTGCTGGGGTGTCGTTAAACATTCATTCATTCATTCATTCCAATCAGAAGGAAAGTCTCCAGAAATCCAGATGTTATTAAAAATATTAAAAAGAACCATCAAAGATGATTCAGGTAAATGTTTTAATAACTGATAATGAATTTCATCCGGTCCTACTGAAGTATCATGGGCTCGACGAAGAGCATCCTGCAATTCCTCCATAGAGAAATCTTGTTGTACACTTCAGCATTTTCAGCTTTTTCAGCTTTAGCTCGGACAGATGTAAAAGCATCTGTACTGAAAGCAGAAGATGAATTATGAGAAAAGTTGTCTGCCAATGCATTGGCAATGTCATGATCAGACGTGACATCCATATCATTGACAGACAAATGATGAACTGTATTACTGGATTCTTTACCTTTGATTTTACGGATCATATTCCAGACAGATTTCACTGATGTATGTGAATTCAACTTGGAGACAAAAGTTCTCCAATATGTTTTCTTACTCTGTCTAATCTCTCTTCGAGCCTTAGCCCTAGCAATACGAAATGCTGTAAGTTCACGTTTGAACCGCTCAAGCAACCTGTTTCGCTCTTTGAATGCATCTTTGCACGTATCATTAAACCATGGTTTATTGAAACGCGTTGGAACTGCTGAAGTCTTAGGAATAGTTTCATCTGCAATGTCCTTCAACATGGAAGTGAACAAAGACATGGGATCATCAGTAATGGCAAATTGTTGCAGACGAGTGCTGCACAGATGCTGAAACTGACCCCAATTTGCCTTCGCCAACTTCCACCTTTGAACCCTTTCAAGTGATGGTGGTCCATCATTCTCCAAAATAATGGGAAAGTGGTCACTACCACAAAGGTCTGAACCAACTTTCCAGGAGAAATCAACAAAAAGTGATGGACTACAAAGAGTTAAAACTATGGAAGTGAAAGAACCACTTGCAGAATGAAAATATGTACGACTTTTATCATTAAATAAAAGTAAGTCGTTTTTGAGAATTAAGTCTTCCAATTGTTTACCTCTAATATTAATATCCTCGCATCCCCACAAAGTGTGGTGACCATTAAAATCTCCCATAATAATACAGGGAGTAGTGAGCTGATTAAAATTAAAATGATTACGAGGTGGCAAGTAAACTGAACATAGGGTAACAGTTTTATGAGCCGTGACCTTTACAGCCACAGCTTGTAAATTGGTATTTAATGTTACTATACTCTGAGGAATGTTTTCATTAACAAGAATGGAAACACCCCCAGATGCTCTATTTTCAGTTTCTTGAAACTTAAGATAGAGGTTAAATCCTCTCATGGTAATATGATCAGTGTCCTTCAAGAAAGTTTCTTGAAGACACACTGCAAGAGGATTATGTTTTTGAATTAAAAGTAATGGTGTGTTGAATTGAAGGATCAAAGTATTCGTCGAAACTAGTTCATTATTTCGACGAACCTTTAACCGCTTGACAGAAACAACACCTTGAGAGGAGAGATTCTCGCAAAACTCCTCCTCACAAACCTCCTCCTCACAAACTCCCTCTAAATCTCGTGATCTAATCACTCCCTTAGATGAATTAAGGGAGGAATGTGGTGTGACATTAATAGCAATGTTGCACAGAAGTTTAGAACGACGAAGGTTTCTGGAATGGCTAGCAGTGGCACATTCTATCAACAGAGATCCATTGCGTAATTATTTTTACACTCTTTGGCTCTCCGGCCAAGCCTTCAAGCCCTTTCTGAATTTTAAACGGAGACAGCTTGCGTAAGGCCCCATCATCGGATGACTCGACAACGAGAAACCTTGGCCTCGTTTTAGATTTCTTTTTATTGATAAAAGTCATGGACTCATAGTCTGACGCCGAAGAGTCCGAAACCTCGGTATGGACCCTTTTCAGGGTCCCATCAATATTGTCAGTTTTAGGTAAATCCATAATTTAAATTTATATGATTCATCAACCATGACCCCACCCACCATGGAGTCCAACAAAGGGATATGATGCTGCGGATAACCTGCAGACACTCATATCAGGGATACATGGTTGATATACTCAGGCAATAAAATTAAAATAAATAAATCACCTGATTGACCCTAGCCACCGCCCCAAGAGCTACAAGTACACATGGTAATTCAAAACAATGTTTGTTCTTGGCAAATATAACAAAATAAAAATTGTTTGCTCTTGAGCTTGGCATGACCAGCCGATTGATCAGGTCGGGCCTCCCTGACCGCACGTCTATTTGAACTCCAGGCCAAAGTGATGTATTGTCAGAAGTCATACCCGCAGGTATGCCCCAACTCAATCACCAACGTGATTCATAAACGTACTTAATTCAGTGTATGATACCTAAATGCATACTTAAAGTACATAAATAAGTATCATACATTGACTTAAGTACGTTTATGAATACGGAGCCAGGATCCCATCATCTAGTTTCACGGTTTGCACCTCGCGGCAAACAAGGCGCCTCATACGAGGAGTTGTGCATTTATTGGCCATTCTATAAAAGAATGTTTACCCCTGCACCACGGTGAGGTTAATGCACACGCAGGGGAATAAGATAAGCATTTGTGATCAAGAACCCCTTTAGCAGATGTATTTTTCGTGCTGGGGTGTCGTTAAACATAATTTATATTCTATTCTATTGTAATCAAGAATAAACATTGACTGTCAGATTTAATTCTTATTAAAGACTTTAGCATAACAAATAAAGGCAATATATAAATCAATATACACATTATGTAGCTATAAAGATTAATTAGATCCAGAAATATAGAACAGCTTCAAATAGATCAACAAACTCCCGAGACTTGGTCAAGTTGCAAACGATATCTTGTTTCCTGCGCTATTTAACAGAATCATGAGGCATGGTTCCGCGAATATTTGTATTTTTTGCACAGTTCTTTACTCTTTTTAATTTTTATATTGTTTCTCATCACATTATGTTTGCATTTACCATAGTTTGACACCCAAAAGCCGATGCATTGTTCGTGCTGAGGTGTCGTTAAACATTCATTCATTCATTCTTAACACTTTTGGGCTCTCCATCTAAGCTTTCAAGTCCTTTTTGGATGGCAAACGGAGATAGTTTCCGAAAAGCTCCTTCATCGGATAACAAGAAACCGTGGCCAGGTATGTGATGTAATCACTTTTGATTTCTTGAAAGTCGTGGAATCTTCATCTGACGACGAAGAATCTGAAACCTCGTTGTGTGGACCCTTTTCACGGTCCCATTATGATTGGTAATATTATGTTCACCCATAATTTGGTTTATATAATTCATCAATATGCCCCCCACCCACCACGGAGTCCAACAAGAGGACATGATGCTGCGGATATCCACCAGAGAATAATGACAGGGGTACATGGTTGATATACTCTGGCAAGAATATTATTGACTCTAGCCACCGCCCCAAGAACTACAAATACAAATGATATATAGACATGGTTTGTTTTTGACAAAATTAACAAAACAAAGTTTGTTTACTCTAGAGCTTGGCATGACTACCCGTCTGGCTGAACTCCAGGCCAAAGTGGTGTGTTGCCAGAAAACATACCCGCAAATATGTTCCCAACTCTACCACCAGGATACCATCATCCAGCATTACAGGATGCACCTCACGACCAACAAGGTGCCCCAAAAGGGGAGTTGTGCTGTATTGGCCATTCTCAAAGAGAATGTTACACCCCTGCACCTGGTGAACCAAAAATTCAAAAAACCCATGAGGAATGGTTCATTGTTAGTGGAGTGTTCCAAAGAGAGTCACTCAAAGTGTCTCCTGAAGTCAACATTCCTCTGCAATATAATTTTTTCGTACGGACGAAATTATTTGAAGACAAAATCCAGCTTGGGCTTCTTACAAATATTAAGACGACCAGAAACACATTGAATATACAGACACTGATATTCTCTCGTGCTGGGGTGTCGTTAAACATTCATTCATTCATTCTGATATTCTAAACCAGAAAATATATTTAATATGTAAGTTAATCGTAGAAATATTTTATTAGTCGGAAACATCTTACCATGCAGCAAACTCCGGTATGTCAGTGGGTCTCTGAATTATTAGAGGAAAACACAATTTCGCACTGTTTATTTCCTGTGAACCTCGTTTTCGATTCCAAGATGTCTGCGCCCTTGTTAGCTCACGTTTTTTCAATGAGTGACATTAGTTTGTAGAATAACACAACTATCAATGCATGCACACTGAATAGGATAGGCATTTTGGCAAAAATGTCAATACTACGCATATTTACTGTCAATGTCAGTAGTTATCGATACCTCTTGAACACTAAAAACCTTCGTTTGCTTACGTTGTTGACAAACGAGCTATCGTCGACAAGCGCGAAGTCAAACAGAAAAATATGGCGGAGTCGCGACGTTCGGAAATCATTCGTTGACTATTTCAACAAAGATAATGGGCATCTCATCGTGCCATCATCGTCGGTCATTCCCACGAAAGGTCAAGGGACATATTTTACAAATGCTGGAATGAATCAGGTACACCGTACAGTATGCGATACACTACTAATCATAATGCCAACTAGCAACCCATACTTAGATACTATATATCGGTAACCAGTCATTTCATACCCAATTTTACCATTTCGTACCTTGGTCATTTCGTACCATAGTTATTTGGTTATTTCGTACCATGGATGGCATAGTTATTTCGTACCATGTCTTGTTTGGTCATTTCATACCAAAGTGACAGTCATTTCATACCTCAATCATTTATTGTGCAGCTTAGATGAATGATAGATAGTAAAATGTCAAATTACTGGTTAAAAAATAAACATTAGGCTAATGCAACTAAGTCCTACCCCTTAATAAAGAAAAAAAGAAAGAACAAGAAAAAGATGATATGTTACTTTAATCTCCTCACGTTTCCGTTCATCATTATATTAATTACTAATGAGCACCTTGTGTTAGAATAACATATCAAGATCTTCTAAGACAAGCCGATCTCTGAAAAACCTTAATTACCCATGAAGACCGTGTGTTACAGGGTATGTTTACATGTCAACGTTTATTCGTCAAGTTCTCAACAATAAAAATAAGAAGTGGCATACCATGACAAAAATAAGATACCAAATATGAAATGACTATGGTATGAAATAACCTAACATTATGGTACGAAATGGCTATGGTACGAAATGACTGGTACAATGTATTTTTCGTGCTGGGGTGTCATTAAACATTCATTCATTCACATACCATGGTCTTTGATATACCAGTCATGGTCCACTGGCTGGAACGAGAAATAGCCCAATGGGCCCACAGACGGTCACGGGGATCGATCCCAAACCGACTGTGCCTCATGCAAGCATTTTACCACTGAGAAGAGTCTTAATACATAACTTGTAGGTCACAGGGCTCAGTTTTAGCAGCAGCCGAGTGTAGTTTCACTGCCAGAATATAGCTCAGGTTTTTAACGCCAGTAGTCTGGTGGGCTGCTAGTGGTTGACAAAGAAAATGACATGCATTACATTACATGAGAAACCGCATTGTACGTACTTGTAGTACTTAGGGGTTCATACGGATTTGAAAAGTGCTGGAGAAAAATCATCTTGAAAAGTGCTTGAATTGCATATTTCTGCTGATTAATATTACAATTTACTTTCTTCAAGTTTATTTTCTCTTAGTTTCAAAATACAGTGAAATCCCTCTAAACCGGATACCCTCGGGCCAAGTAAAACGTCCGGTTTTGAGAGATTAATTTCTGTATTGATTTTTAAAAAAAGGACTGAAAAATGTCAGGTTTTGCAGGAATTCTGTTTTACAGAGGATCCGTTTTACAGAGTGTCCATTTTACAGAGTGTCCGTTTTTGAGAGGTTTCGCTGTATAAAAATTCTTATGTGCTACACCTCTGTAATAATTAATGATGATGATCGTACTACTTATTTTTCAGTTCAAGCCAATATTTCATGGCATGTCAGACCCTGATAGTCGGCCTGTCGACCCCGACAGGCAATCTGTCGAAGAGGTTTCACTATATATATATATATATATATATATATATATATATATATATATATATATATATATATTCTATGTGCTACACAACTGTAATAATTAATGATGATGTACTACTTATTTTTCAGTTTAAGCCAATATTTCTTGGCATGACGGACCCCGACAGTCGCCTGTCGAGCTATCGCCGGGTTGTGAACAGTCAGAAGTGTATTCGTGTTGGTGGGAAGCACAACGATCTCGATGATGTGGGTGCTGATCTCACTCACCACACATTTTTTGAGATGCTCGGGTCGTGGTCATTTGGAGATTATTTCAAGGTACTTAAAATCCGAACCAAAATGTTAACAAGTTACAATAAATATCTCTTCTACCTTTATGTCTTAATGCATTTTACCCACATTTTGTCCACACAGAAATCTTGAAAAAACCAATTACAAGGACACAGATTCCACATACTAGATGATAACTATGTCACTTATATTGACATCGCTGAGAGCGCATAGGGCAAAAAAGCATGTAATTTTGTGCCGGCTGCCATTTTGCCTTTTTATGGAATACCCTTCAAGAGGGGTGAAAGGATTTGACTTAATCTAACAATGTCATAACATGTTGTGATATAAAAGCAAACGTGATGACGTCATATTATAATATTTTTGTTTGTTTGTTTAAAGATACCACTAGAAAACACTGATTTTATAGTAATTACGTCACATACTTTGGAGGCTTTCACCCCCTCTAGAAGAGATTCCATAAAAAAGCAAAATGGCAGACAGCAGAAAACTGCATGTATTTTGCCCTGTGCGATCTCAGCGAAGTCGATACTAGTGACATAGTTACAGTCTCATATTTGGAATCTGTGTCACTGTAATACCTTTTGCACAACTTGTGCCTGGACAAAATTTGGGACAAATGTAACAGTATTTAAAGGTAGGAGAGTAATTTATCATAGTTGTTTACAATTTGATTCAGACTTTAGTCTAAGATATCTCACCTGAGGCGTGGTCGGTCTGGGATCGTGGTCGTTTGGAGATTATTTCAAGGTACTTGATTTAAGTTGGATCACCAGATGAGCGGTCGGTCTGGCATCAAACCCTATCAGTGGATCCATCTTTTACTGGAGATTTCATCCTTCGTGTCCCACCACCTTTGACACCCAATAGCCGATGTATTTTTTGTGCTGGCGTGTCGTTAAACATTCATTCATTCATTCATTCCTAGGGGAGTGGCAGTTCTGCTTAAGATGAGCACCTGATAGTGAATCACGGAAGCAATCATGGCTCTAATGTTCTTTCGACTCTCCCTTGTGCACAGATACGATTAATCAAGGAATACGGTTTTGTCATTCAGATTAAGTAAAGTATTCCTTGCATCATACATATTAAATTTTAAATTTTTTCTTCTGTTTCAGAAAGAAACTTGCAGCATGGCATTAGATCTGTTGACGGGCGTGTTCCACTTACCAAAGGACCAGCTCTATGTCACATATTTTGGGGGTAACGAGGCGCTTGGACTTGGACCAGACCTAGAGGTCAAGGACATCTGGCTGTCTCTTGGGTTTGTCAGATTAGATTCTGGAGGGTTTAATAGTATTTCCCCTAGCTTGTTTCAGCATGGTGTGGCACCATGCCTCAATAGTGGGGAGTGATGTGTAGCACTTTTGCAGAGAACTAATTTGAGATATGATGGGTCTATGATCATTTAAAAGGCCCCCCCCCCCCCATCTCTTTCTCTCTCTCTCTCTCTCTCTCTCTCTCACACATCTGCTCCCATCTCTCTCTCACCTCTGCTCCCACTTTCATCTCTCTCTCTCTCTCTCTCTCTCTCTCTCTCTCTCTCTCTCTCTCTCTCTCACCTCTGCTCCCATCTCTCTCTCACCTCTGCTCCCATCTCTCTCTCACCTCTGCGATATCCTAATGGTTACTGACGTTGTATTTGTTTGTAGGATGGCCGCGAGTCACGTTCTGCCGTTTGGGACGAAGGACAACTTCTGGGACATGGGCGAGAGTGGGCCGTGCGGGCCGTGTACAGAAATACACTTCGACCACGTCGGTCACGGCCGAGACGCGGCGGGTTTGGTGAACCGCGACTGTGCTGATGTCGTTGAGGTGTGGAATCTCGTCTTTATAGAGTTCAACAGGTTCGTCCACACTTACATTCATCTCTAAGGAAGGAAATGTTTTATTTAACGATGCACTCAACACATTTTATTTACGGTTATATGGCGTAGGACATATGGTTATGGACCACATGGGCTACTCTTTTATATTAGCAGAAAGGGATCTTTTATATGCACCATCCCACAGACAGGGTAGTACGTACCACTGCCTTTGATGTGCCAGTCGTGGGGCACTGGCTGGAACGAGAAATAGCCCAATGGGCCCACCGACGGGGATCGATCCCAGACCGACTGTGCATCAAGCGAGCGTTATACCACTAGGCTACATCCTGCCTTTTATCTCTAAGGAGCGAAGATGGTAACGTAGGTATCTTATTGAATGGGGGGTGTCAGGACTGTAGGGGGATCATTAATTTACAATGTATCTTATGATGGGGGCAGGACGTAGCCCAGTGGTAAAGTGTTCACTTTATGCGCAATTGCTCTATGAAATGCTGTGGTATGTGCTATCCTGTCTGCAGGATGGTGCATATAAAAAAAATTGAATAATGTAGCAGGTTTTTTTCTAAGACTGTCAGAATTACCAGACATTCAGTAGCTGATGATTAATAAATCAATGTGCTCTAGTGGTGTCGTTAAACATATCAAACTTGACTTTCTTTCTTCCCCTCTCCCTCCTCCATTCTCTCTCTCTCTCTCTCTCTCTCTCTCTCTCTCTCTCTCTCTCTCTCTCTCTATGATACTTAGCATAGCAATAGACTGAAATCTTCTAAAATGTCACTAAACAAATATTTCCTTCCTTGGTTTTTCAAGATTGTAAGATTGTAATATTCTGTCTATCCAGACTTCCCGATGAGAGCTTGGTGCGACTGTCGAAGAGTCATGTGGACACAGGAATGGGACTGGAGCGGATGACGGCAATCCTTCATGGATCCCGTTCTAATTACGACACAGACCTCTTTCAGCCACTGTTCACGAGAATCGAGAAAGTTAGTGGAGAGAAAGAAAAGAGATGTACTCAAATGTCAATGCCAGTCATTTTGTTTTATAGCATTTTGTTCTGTAACTCTACTAGTTAAGACACTTTCTGGTTTTTTAAGTCAGGGTACAAAGTTATCAAGGGGAGACTGGCTCCTCCCATCAAAAAGATTTCTCGCTCCAGCCAGTGCACCACGACTGGTACATCAAATAGTATATGCTATCCTGTCTATGGGATGGTGCATATAAAAGATCCCTTGCTGCCAATCGAAAAGAGTAGCCCATGAAGTGGCGACAGCGGGTTTCCTCCTTAAATATGTGCGGTCCTTAACGTTATATCTGACGCCATATAACCGTAAATAAAATGTGTTGAGTGTGTCATTAAATAAAACATTTCCTTCCTTCCTCCCATCCAAATGATGTAGTTTAAAAATGTAAAGGAAATGTTTTATTTAATGACTCGCACAACACATTTTATTTACGGTTATATGGTGTCGCACATATGGTTAAGGACCACACAGATATTGAGAGAGGAAACCCAATGTCGCCACTTCATGGGCTACTCGTTTCGATTAGCAGCAAGGGATTTTTTATATGCACCATCCCACAGACAGGATAGTACATACCACAGCCTTTGTTACACTAGTTGTGGAGCACTGGCTCAAAATGTAAAGGTCTCCAAATAAGCCGCTTGATGATGAGATAAGCCGCTCAGTGCTGTTTCAAAAATATTTGACATGTTGTAAATGTTTTATATCGGTCCATAGTTTTCTCATGTAACAGAAACTAAGGTGTGTTTACAGGACTTTATGCAGGGGGTCTCGTCTGTAGTCAGTGAAGCTTATAGGGGTGCCAAATCATGCTCCCCCAAAAATATATTGGAAAAAAAGAAGAAACTTCGCTTGACCCCTCAACAACCCCCAACCCCTTCTGTACACAAACCTGGAACTGATCGAACCACCTCAGTGGATCCCTTCACCTGATTGGTTTTTTTCTCGTTCCAACCAGTGCACCACAACTGGTCAACGACCGTGGTATGTGTTTTCCTGTCTGTGGGAAAGTGCATATAAAAGATCCCTTGCTGCATTACAAAAAATGTAGTGGGTTTCCTCTGATGACTACGAGTCAGAATGACCAAATGTTTGACATCCAATAGCTGATGATTGATTAATCAATGTGCTCCAGTGGTGTCGTTAAACAAAACAAACTCCAAACGTGAAACTGAGATTTGTTCTTTAGGTGACCGGAGCTCCACCATACCGAGGTAGGACAGGGGCAGACGACTCTGATCTGATAGACCGGGGATACAGAATCCTGGCAGACCACGCCCGAATGATCTGCGTCGCCATCGCCGATGGACTCCTTCCAGGGGGAGATAACCTTGAGTACTTAACTAATTTTTTTTTTGAAATTTGTCTTTATTCAAGAGTTTTATTTTAAAATTACCCCCCCCCCCCCAAAAAAAAACCCACAAAAAAAACAATAAAATATATATATATATGAAAATATATGAAGAGTTCAGGCGCAAAATGCGATATAAACCATTTTCTTTCTAGTTTTTAGTTAAAACCATTATTGTATGTCAGTAAGGGCTAATCGTAGGCCCGCTGATTAGCTGCAAAATGTGATTGATCCTTATGAAATTGTATTGGGTAAATCCCGTTTTTTATACACGATATACGCCAATTAAAAACCCCATTTTTACTGAAAATGAAAAATGGATATATCGCGTTTTGCGCCTGAACTCTTCATGTATGTATGTAAATATATTACAATTTTCAACATATTTTCATTTTCAATGAGTTCCCATAGTGCATAGCTGTAGGTTATTTTTCACAAACCCACGGCTAACCATGCATTATCTAGAATTATCAAGAAGAATCTCTTAACCATGGATTTTTTTTCTGTTGGTAAATGCACACTTCATACACACGTCCATGAGAAAGAAAGTGTCAATGAACATGTTACTTTTAATCTAAAAGTATTATCAACTCAAAGCTAGGGTCTGGATTGGAACTCCAAGCCTTCGGGACTGTTGCCGAGTGTTCTAACCATTCAACCAACAGTGGATCACAGATAAAACTTCGACAGACTAAACCGAACATTTACGGAATAAAACAAAACAATGGAAGCTTGTGCTTTTCGATGTAATTTTAATCACGCTTTGTCTGCTTTGGGGTACGATTGGGATTTTCTGGATCTCACTAATTATTTTCCATATACATGTACACAATAGACACACATTTTAATATATGTTTTATCTATTATAATTTAATAATTTTTTTACCATCTGAGTGGGTTAAATAAGATATTTCATGGTTAGAACTGGTATACCGTATATACCGTTTGGTATTAACACCGATTTACTGTATCGAGCAAATTTCAAAATACTGAAATTTTGGTATGGAAAACTGTTATCTGCCATTTAGTAAACACTAACGATATATCAAATGAATGCAAAATAGCTGGAAAGAAGAAAGATATGAAGGCCTTGTGTAAGTCTAGCATGCATTTAAGGCTGATTATACTGAAAATACCGCTTGATATCGGTATCAGTATTGTATCAATACCGAATACCGTACCGATACCGAGGTATTAATTGCCACTATTTACCTTATGTAGCTGATAGAAAGATCCTTTAATAATACAAGAAAAAAATGATACGAGAATGGTAGCATCCATGCAAGATTTTAATATATGACTGGTACTTATCTTTGCTATACAAATCGGAAAACACAGGTTTAATAGACATCTTCGAAGACGTACCAATCCGATAAAAATTCTTTGCCTATTTAATTTATTATTAATTAGAAACAGTCCACTTTTGTAAGGTAATAGATCACAACGTCTGATACGGATAACTCATTTATACTGTGCATATAGTTATGACAAAAAGAGAAATGGGATTGAATTAAATAGTGGCTTCTGTAGCCTACACAAATGAAATCATTACGGTAATCGGCGAAGTCGGCAAAATTGTCTCGATTACTTCATAACTGTTAGCCTACAAATCTTACGTAAGGTCCGAAAATGGCAATCGTGTAATTTTATACTTTCTTTAAAAAAAGAAAAGAAATTTAGACAGAATAATAAAAAGAAGGAAACAAAATTATAATAGGTATGCAGGAATAAGCCTAGGTATTTTTTTTACGTCTATTATTTTTCTTTTTTATCTTTAAAAAAAATCAAATAAAACTCCATTTAAATATTTGTATTTCAGCCAGAGGTTAATGAATGTGCATATGTTATTTAGATATGTATGTATGTACACACTATAGTAACAGTAATCAATGATCATTGCCGACTATTTAATTTTTGTTTCGTTTGTTAGAAAGTCACAGACCGTGTGACTGGAACATGATTTGATGCGTAGTAGTTTGTGGCATATTGACCAATCAGAGCTATCGGGGTCAGATTATTTTTACTCTTGGAATTCTGCACGCACACGCTGGTCTACTTGACAACTTATTACGCATTGATGATGGTGTCTAAAATTATGGGTTTTTTGTGGGGGGGGGGGGGGTATCTTTATTATGGCATCCCATGTTTGGAATAAAATCCTTTGCAATGACATATTTTTTTTCTTCAGAGTTTGTGTTTTGTTATTGACAACATTGGGTCCATTCTAGATCAGTGACGTAATGTCGTCAGAGCTGTTCGTAACTTGTAGCGGTAGGTTAAAATTTACAAAATGTTGAGGGAGGGAGATTGGTTGCGTAATTGTTGAATTAAAAGTGCCATGTGAATGTCCCAACTAACACTATCAATTGAAGTAATTGTAGGCCCACGTTTTTTTTACGAGTTATTATTTTAAAAAAATGTTTTAATAATAGGAGTCGGTAGTGCACACCTGATATGCTTGGGTCGTAGTTCATAAACTACCTCCTCGGAACCAGTGTTTTTTCCCATCCCAACTATCCTAATCATGTTCATTGTGCATAATAATCAAATTCAAGACAAGTTGATTCCTATACATGTGTGTATACCATCTAATACTGAAAAGGTATATATATATAATTGTGTGCATCAAATTATCTAAATAGTACATATTGTAATTAAACAATCAAATGGTCAGCATCAGCATATACATGTCATAATTATATTTCTATAGTACTACTCTTGAAACGTTTTAATAAACTACAACTCCATTCCTGAAAGGGAAAAGAAGTCCGACTACACTAATGAACCAAACAACATAAAATTAGAAGAAAACATTATTGGTTTATTGGTTAATTTTTGCAACATGTACTAATTACTAAATTAATAAATGCTTGATTTTCACTCGCCTTAGCATTTTGATGAGTGCGATTTTTCACTTGCCTAAGCATTTTGAGGCATGTGATTTTTCACTCGCCTTTGTTTTTAAAAAACGGCAAGAACTGTTGCTGCATTGTAAGATATTTCCGACTAATAAAATATTTCTATGATTAAACTTACATATTAAATATATTTTCTGGTTTAGAATATTAGTGTCTGTATATTCAGTGTTTCTGTATATTCAATGTGTTTCTGGTCGTCTTAATATTTGTAAGAAGCTCAAACAGGATTTTGTCTTCAAATAATTTTGTACATACGAAACAACAATACTTTAGGAAATAAGATGAAATTTAACCTAGTACAAATATTAGAATGATCAAAAACACGTTTAATATACAGCCACTAATATATTATGCAGAAAAATATATTTGATATGTAATTACAATCATTAAAAAGTCTGTTAGTCGATAACATCTTAAAAATTGCAGCAAACTCAGGAATGTTCCTTTAAAGACTGTTTGTTGCTTGTTTGCTAATTAGAAATGGGATCTTATGCGACAATTAAGTTGGTGTGACTTACGACATAACAAGAATGCCCCTTAGAGATCCAACCAGAGGGAACTACATGTAAAGGATTACCTTCTGTCTTTCCATCTGTCCCACATATAGATGTAGGGCATAGCCTTATCATGTACAGTTACTGATTAAGTTTGACTTTCATGACGAATTGACTTTCATGGCGAATTCTTGACTTTTTATATTGATGTTGCTCATCAATTTAATTTCGCATTTATCATAGTTTGACACCCAATAGCCGATGTATTTTTCGTGCTGGGGTGTCGTTAAAGATTGATTGATTGATTGATTCATTCATTCATTCTTGGCGAAGTACCCATTTATGGCCCATAAATGAACTAGGAGGTCCGAAAATAGTTGGGCCTGGTTGGGGACATAATGCTTGTTGTATAAAGGTGTTGCTAAACATTCTGTTTCATTTCAGACACAAACTCCGGCAGATAATACACCGGTCTATGAAACAAGCGGAAGACATTTTCCGTACCAAGCGAGGCTTACTACTATCCCTGGTTGACGATGTTGTGCAGTCGCTGGTAATTATGGAGTTATTTTATTTACTAAATAATAAAATATTTGCCACCATAAAAAATACAAATCATGATATATGTTATTACAATTTTTTTTTTAAAATTCAAGTGTTTACAGCATATACAAATGGAACACCTCCATGTTCTCACGACCCTTCTCACGACCCTTCTCACGACCCTTCTCACGGCCCTTCTCACGACCCTTCTCACGGCCCTTCTCACGACCCTTCTCACGACCCTTCTCACGACCCCTTCTCACGACCCCTTCTCACGACCCTTCTCACGACCCTTGTCACGACCCTTCTCACGACCCTTCTCACGACCCTTGTCACGGCCCTTCTCACGGCCCTTCTCACGACCCTTCTCAAGACTGGGGTTGTGAACACCATCTAAGACTTACGTACAATTAAATCTAAAGTCGCAGACTCTACTTTCGCCCATGAAATATGCCATCAGACTTAGATCGGTAGGTACCGGGTTCGTATCCCACCTGAGGCAATGGGGGATTTTTCATGCCAGTACCGGCTCCAATACCAGAGTGAGTGCACTGCTAGACTCAGTGGGTAGGTGTATGACCAAATACACAGTTTCACCCACTTCACGGGTGCAATTATGGGTGTGTCTCCAGAGTGTATGACCCCACATGGGGGGGGTGATTACCATGTTGGTTCCATGTACCCCGGGCTCGGGTAAAACCGAGATGACTCAACTAACAGCAAGCGTGGAGCACGGCCCTGTCAAGTAGTCCCATACCGAAATGGAAATACTGCGGCTTCACCATTCATCTCATTATCATCCTTGTTTGTAATGGCCAAGAAAAAAGAAGAACTAAAGTCTTTGTCTCTGTGTTAAATGTTTGTGGCGTTTTTAAAAAAAAACCAGTCAGAAAGATCTCTCTCTCTATATGTGTGTATATCTACACATATTTCATCATCAGGCCGACCATGACATTTCAAGTGATTTGTAGGAGTGTATGTTGAACATTTTACTGAGAATAAAACCCATACTCCACCATAGCCACAATTCAACAATGTATAATAAGCTGTCACCCCCCCCCCCCCATACACACACACACACCCTACAATCTAGTGAATGCAATGCACCTGTCAACAGAGTTCAGTGACCTAGTTGGAACTTGCTTAATGCTGATAATGTACATGTATTTTTAATCCATGCCTGGTGGCGCTGAGTTTCAGATACTGAGTAATAACGGTGCACTTACTGATTTATTATTTACTTTTAATCTGTTTTCAGTTTACAAAGTATATTTTATTTTTGACAATACGGGAAAATTCCAATATAGTCCACAGCAGAAAAAAAATTCTGTGGATAATGGAAAATTGCAGGGATTCATTACAAATGTTTTCAAATATGTAAAATATCAAGCCCACCTAAATAATCAGCAGAATCTCGACAAATACTGATTAACATAGACATGATTGATATTTTCCATATTAAAAAATACTTGTGACAAATCGTGTATTTTCTAAAATTATACAGAGGTTATTACCAAAGTGTATTTCGGTATCATCAATATCATATACCATATAACCGGAAATTTTCATGGTTTGGGGTATAAAAACATTTCAAGGTTTCTTATTTTCGTCGTTTGCCAAATCTAAATTGAAAGTGATTTTATTTTCGAGTTTTAGCAAGTCTAGTTGCGAGAATACTTGCTATTCTTGATTAATGTTTTACCTTGGCTGCCAGTTGTTCGATACCACCGACGTGTAAAGTTAAACAATAGAGCAGTCACCTGTAGCCTAACTGGCCACTGTGATACCCGGTATGCTATTCGCCAGACAACTGATCACAGTCTTTGATTTTGTGTAAAGCCAATTACGACGTATGTGTGAACAAACCACTTAAGTACGCCCTAAAGTCTGAGATCACCAGGTTTCCCTGGCTATGAAAGACGGCGAAGTTGTAACAGACATCAAGATGGAAATGCGTACTTCGGCGAAAAAACCAATTCATGCAAGGTGGATTATGAAAGTTATGGCAGAATTAAAAATACGCTAGGAAATGTTGAAATCTGCATTCATCCACCCCAGAATCACTGATGCAGTGCGGGCGGACATTGACAAAAACAATATACGAAATTTAAAAATATTTCATTATATTCTACAAACAGTGAGATCACACAATAACGTTTTTAAAATTCTAACTTGTTGTCTTGACTATACTATTCTCTTGTTGTATCCGGTGGAATGCGCATGACGGAAATAAAATGTTCCGGTAAATTGTCAGTGTGTTATGGTTTTCATAATAAATCTTTTAGATAGAATTTATTGATTTTTTCAAATATTTTCAAGGATTTGTATTTTCGATGCTGACTACTTACCCTCGAAACCCATGAAAATAAAAATCCTCGAAAATTTCTGGTTATACGGTATTAGGAATAAAAATAATATATTTTTATATTTATATGATATTGACGATACTGAAATACACGAGGGTAATAATCTCTTTATCATATAAGCTCAAGCTTAATACAACATGTTTTTGTAAACTGTACACGCAACTTTAATTCCAGTCCGCCATTACTAGATATTCAAATGACGTAAGAATATGTGGCGCAGTGTATTTTTGAATGCAAATGACGTCAAACTCGAATGACGTCATTTTGGATGTAATTACATCAAAATAAAGTTATGCCTAACGTTTTTTGTTTTCTGAACGCTGGACAGCTTTCAGTGTGTCAAATTGCCATTGAAATGTTTTTATTTGATGACTGAATGCATACGTCAATCATGGAGTGTCACCAAGTACGTTTGCTTAAATGTCAATAAACCTAGTGCCGAGACCTCAACTAATTTACATCTAATTTGCAAAGTTATCAAATTCTTAAAATATGTGATCTGAAAAATATCACATACTTTGATTGCACTGAAAATGTAAGATATTATATGATAAATAAATTTATATAACTTCTGATTAATAACATTTTCTGTATTCAATTTAATATCCATGTTTATAAATGTGTCATCACAATATAGCAGAAATACATCAATCTGTGTTTCCTAATTTTGATACTTTGTTTCAGAAATATAAAAATGTGTTTGTCGTTAACCCATACATTGCATGATGGCATGCCGTTGATGTAACTGTGTTGTGGACATGTTGGCACACTGCTATTAGTTTGACATTACAAAAAGGCTACGTCCATACATGTATCACTGTTTGGCACAGACACGAAAAGGTTAACAGTTCTGTTTATTTTCTATTTTTCAGGGCGATACATATCCTGAACTGGAAAAGAATTCTGAAAAAGTGAGATTGACTAAAACTTTTTAAAAACCTGGGGGTGTTGTAAAAACATCCCTAAATATTGAAAATGAGCTATGAAAGGTTGCACTTTTTCTCTCCCTACCTCACCCCTCCATCTCTCTCTCTCCTTACCTCACTCCCTCCCTCCATCTCTGTCTCTTGGTCTCTCTCTCTCCCTACCTCACTCCTTCCATCTCTCTCTCCCTACCTCACTCCTTCCATCTCTCTCTCCCTACCTCCCTCCATCTCTCTCTCTCTCTCTCTCTCTCTCTCTCCTTCTCCTCTCTCTCTCTCTCTCTCCTCTCTCCTTCTCCTTCTCCCTCCCCCTCTCTCTCTCTCTCTCTCTCTCTCTCTCTCTCTCTCTCTCTCTCTCTCTCTCTCTCTCTCTCTCTCTCTCTCTCTCTCTCCCTCCCTCCCTCTCTCCACTGAAACATGGTATATACTGAAGATAAGGTGATTAAATACTGTCATTTCCAACTTAAATAAAAGTACATTGCCATACGGAATGTGTGTGGGCAGGGATCTTTTAACAAGCATTTTATATTAAGTGACTCTGAATGTTTCATCTTTCCAGATCAAGGAGGTGTTGAGGCAATCAGAAGAGAACTATTTCCAAATGAAGGCGAAGGGAATTCAAGCTTTTGAAAGAATGCTTAGAAAAGAAGGTGTACCCTCTTTCAAGTTAGCAGGTATTCAACATCAATACCAGACAGTTATTCCTTGCAAACTTGGTTACTCTCCTTCAAGCTAGCAGTTACTGGTACTCTGCATTATCCTTGAAATTTTGATTAGTGAGAACACAAACGTTTAGTCTCTGTGGCTTGTTTCACATGGATCTAAGTTCCATGGGTTGTAGGATCAAACCTCGTCGGTAGACCCAGTAGATTGTTTTCCTTCCCCACCGGGGGCAGGACGTAGCCCAGCGATAAAGCGCTCGCTCGATGCGCAGTCGGTTTTGGATCAGTCCCCTTCTGTGGGCCCATTGGGCTATTTCTCGTACCAGCCAATGCACCACGACTGTTATATTTCAGGTAAAACAGTTTGGGAACTACATCAAGTAGATTCGGAGTAGCCACGTTTCTTGTTATATTTCAGGTAAAACAGTTTGGGAACTACATCAAGTAGATTCGGAGTAGCCACGTTTCTTGTTATATTTCAGGTAAAACAGTTTGGGAACTACATCAAGTAGATTCGGAGTAGCCACGTTTCTTGTTATATTTCAGGTAAAACAGTTTGAGAACTACATCAAGTAGATTCGGAGTAGCCACGTTTCTTGTTATATTTCAGGTAAAACAGTTTGAGAACTACATCAAGTAGATTCGGAATAGCCACGTTTCTTGTTATATTTCAGGTAAAACAGTTTGGGAACTACATCAAGGTAGATTCGGAATAGTCACGTTTCTTGTTATATTTCAGGTAAAACAGTTTGGGAACTACATCAAGGTAGATTCGGAGTAGCCACATTTCTTGTTATATTTCAGGTAAAACAGTTTGGGAACTACATCAAGTAGATTCGGAGTAGCCACGTTTCTTGTTATATTTCAGGTAAAACAGTTTGGGAATTACATCAAGTAGATTCGGAATAGTCACGTTTCTTGTTATATTTCGGGTAAAACAGTTTGGGAACTACATCAAGTAGATTCGGAGTAGCCACGTTTCTTGTTATATTTCGGGTAAAACAGTTTGGGAATTACATCAAGTAGATTCGGAATAGTCACGTTTCTTGTTATATTTCGGGTAAAACAGTTTGGGAACTACATCAAGTAGATTTGGAATAGCCACGTTTCTTGTTATATTTCAGGTAAAACGGTTTGGGAACTACATCAAGTAGATTCGGAGTAGCCACGTTTCTTGTTATATTTCAGGTAAAACAGTTTGGGAACTACATCAAGGTAGATTCGGAATAGCCACGTTTCTTGTTATGTTTCAGGTAAAACAATTTGGGAACTACATCAAGTAGATTCGGAATAGCCACGTTTTTTGTTATATTTCAGGTAAAACGGTTTGGCAACTACATCAAGGTAGATTCGGTGACCCGGTGTTTCTTGATCAGATAATGGATCTGGCAGAGGAGAGAGGACTGCATATTGATATGGATGGGTTTTACCGCAAGCAACAGGAGTTCAAAGTTAGCAGACCAATCCCGAGGGCTGAATTAATATCTTTAGTTAGCACTACTGTCATCGTAAATACCTACCATCGCAATCTTAACTGTTTTATTTTACCATTGCCAGCCTGTTGCATGACAGAGCATAGCTTACTATCATTGTAAATTGTGGTGAAAATGTACAATTGTTACAAGGCAGTTGTAAGCCACTAACATATATGTAGATGTCAAATGGCAGTTAGATGATCATTTGATGATTTGCTTAGAACAGTATATATTTATTTGTGTTAAAATGGATCTAATATGTAAAATATCTTTCATGAAACTCAAAATTTAATATTAAAACATTTTGGGCCATATAACCTTCACATGAAAATATGGGAGATAACTCTCATGTCTTATGTGTTTTGCAATTACCATGTCATAAATAAACTGGTGAGGCTACCTTGTCGATGTTTGAGGACATCCAAGATTTTCCGAGTGGTTGGTAATTAACGTATTATTAAACTTCCCACTGAACATTTTAATGGTTGGAGGACTTATGACTACTGTACGGTTGCTTTGTGGAACGGTTGTAAAGCTTGCGTGTGTCAGCTGTAAAAACTTTAAATGGATGGCTGTAAAAACTTTAAATGGATGGCTGTAAAAACTTGAAATGGATGGCTGTAAAAACTTTAAATGGATGGCTGTAAAAACTTTAAATGGATGGCTGTAAAAACTTGAAATGGATGGCTGTAATTAACCTTAGCTGTGGTTCTTTCATGGAACAGGACTATGGGCACTTGCATAATATGAGCCCAGTGGGACAGGTTTGATCCTAACACATCATTTGTAGAGACATTGAATGTATCATCATTTAAAAAAGGTTGTCATTAAACATCTATTTTATTGTATTCAGTTAAAAAAAGAAAGTTTGTTTTGTTTAACGACATCACTAGAGGACATTGGTTTATTAATCATCAGCTATTGGATGTCAAACATTTAATAATTCTGAGATATACATGTAGACTTTAAGGAAACCTCTTACATTTTTAAGTAAAGTAGCAAGGGATCTTCTATATACACTTTCCTACAGACAACCAACACAGAAAACAGAACAGAACAGTAATAGTATATAAATTATACTAACTGTATTCCCTCTTATTGTTTTTTTCTATAGGAACAGTCCCAGACTGCCTCAGCCAAGATGGCTGGTTCAAAGATCGAACTGTACTTTCCAGCACTGGACGTTCTGTGGGAGAGAGGAGTTCCTAACACAGCCTGTTCAGACAGATACAACTACACGAAGACGGATGGACATTACGGTAGGAACATCCTGTAGGATGGGGATGATGACTAGTCTGGTTACTGCCTTAAGATATCGGATTTATCCTTAAACATGATTATTTTCCGTTATAAAACAGATTTTCGCTTTTTTAATATTCCATTACCGATTTTTATTTTTCCGCTTGTTATAATTTTTTACGAGTGGCCATCTCTTAGTCTGCATTAACATCGCTATATGTTCGAGTAAAATCAGGGTTTTTTCGGTAGGGTGCACAATCATGTTTGTATTCTGTGTAGGTTTGAATGGTGAATGTTGTGAGGTTTTGCTGAGCAACATTTGCCATTTGACTTGAGTAGGATAAAGACAATATCTTAAGGCAGTGATCGGTTATTTTATTTATCCTGCAGTTCTACAGGAATAGTAGGAATTCATTATGTATTCCATTTTTGTGTATGCAAATTGAGTATCATCAACCTTAACCATAAGTCCGATGCCATATAACCATAAATAAAATGTGTTGAGTGCGTTGTTAAATCAAACATTTCTTTCTTTCTTTGTAAGACGCTAGCTACATTCTGTCATATTCAAAAAGCATTTCTGAACTCTTAATTCATAAATAAATATATAAGTTTTGTATAGTTACTGCAAAACTAAAAGTTAGTTGTATTTACTGTAGTAAAACAAATGATTTAAAGAGTATGTTTATTGAAAATCTAGTCTGACATACTTGAGTTGAGTAGTCGTGCTTATATCAAGTGACCTGTATTTTTGGTCAGTGACCGAAAATATAGAGATTTATCCAGTCATCATATTTTGCCAATGTATAGTGATTGCACGATAAATAGTTTTAACCACACCAAGAAAGATGGACATGTAGGACAGGGGTGACAACTAGTACAAAAACTATAAATAAATCAAGTTTGTTTTGTTTAGCATCACCACTAGAGCACATTGATTTATTAACCATCGGCTATTTAATAATTTTAATTGAATGATATCTCGGTGCTTAGTCAAGTTAAAGTTTGTTTTGTTTAACGACACCACTAGAGTACATTGATTTATTTTGGTTAATCATCGGCTATTGGATGTCAAACACTTGGTAATTTTAACATGTAGTATTAGAAAGGAAACTCGCTACACATTTTTTCATCAGTAGCAAGGGATCTTTTATATGCACCATCTGACAAGGTAGCACATACCACAGTCTTTGAGTATAATTTGTAGTGCACTGGCTAGAACGAGAAATAGTGCAATAGGTATACTGATTGGGATCGATCCTAGATAACCGTACATCAAGCAAGTGCTTTACCACTGGGCTATGACCAGAAATCTCCAATAGCATTGGGGGTTTTCCCATTCCAACCAGTGCACTACAACTGGACAAAGGCCATGGTATGTGCTTTCCTGTCTGTGGGATGGTGCATATATAAGATCCATTGCTGCTAATCGAAAAGAGTAGCCCATGAAGTGGTGACGGCGGGTTTCCTCTCTCAATATCTGTGTGGTCCTTAACCATATGTCTGACGCCATATAACAGGAAATAAAATGTGTTCGAGTGTGTCTTTAAATAAACCTTTTCCTCCGTTCCTTCCTCTGATGACTACGAGTCATAATTACCAAATGTTTGACACCCAGTAGCTGATTAATTAAACAATGTGCTCTAGTGGTGTTGTTAAACAAAAACTTTAACAAAAAATTTGTGTTGGGAATCAGTAGGAATTCCATCATTGGTTATAATTGGTTTGCATCAATTGATCAATTTTCCATTATACAATCAGTTATAATATATGAACTTAAGAAGGATTTCAAGTACTAAGATTACTATTAAATGCAGTGGTATGTGCTATCCTGTCTGTAGGTCCATCGTGCTATTTGTCGTTCTAACTAGTGCACCATAACTGGTATATAAAAGGCCATGGTATGTGCATCCTGTCTATAGGATGGTGCATACAAAAGATCCCTTGTACTGATGGAAAAATGTAGCAGGTTTCCTCTCTAAGATTATATATCAAAATTACCAAATGTTTGACATCCAGTAGCCGACGATTAATAAAATCAATGTGCTCTAGTAGTGTTGTTAAAACAAAACAAACTTTAATCTTTAATCTTTCAGCTTTTCCTTCACCACGGGGACAAGTCGTAGCCTTACTGACTGAGGATAGACTCACAAAGTCAGTGTCGAGTGGCGACGTTTGCGGAATTGTTCTTGACAGGACGTGTTTTTACCACGAGAGTGGTGGGCAGGCGGCCGATCATGGAACCATCACTACTGAGGTGACTGTAAGACACAAAAAGTTTACATACCTTTTTTTTTTTTACAGATTTAAGTTGGGCCCTTACAATTATTATCAATTTGGTGAATTCTAGTCAGAAATTCTGTAGCCAAATTCTTGTTTTATTTAGCAAATCACACAAAATGGTGGTAATGTTACAAAGGGCATGCAATCAACAAATAATATGCAAATATTTTAATCTTCTTTTTTTTTTTTTTAAGATACAAATTAATTCAATAATTAGACTGTCAAAATGGGCCTAAAATTATCGCTAGACTTGATGCGTGGTTGGTTGGGATCGATCCCCATCAGTGGGGCCCATTGTACTATTTCTCACTCCAGCCAGAGCACCATGACTGGTACATCAAAGGCCGTGGTATTTACTCTCCTGTCTTTGGGATAGTGCATATAAAAGATCCCTTTCTACTAATGGAAAAATGTAGCAGGTTTCCTGGCTAAGACTCTATTTCAAATTATCAAATGTTTAACAGCCAATGTGCTCTAGTGGTGGTGTTAAAAAAAAAAAAAAATCTCACCCCCCTCCAGACAATGGCAGCTGCATAAAAAAAATTCCGTTAGTTTTATGTTGACATTTCATGTTTAAATCAGTTTCTCACAAACTTCATGTATAAGTTCTAGGTTGATGAAACTTGGTTTATCACTGCACCTAGGAATGTTAATAACCTGTATAATGCAAATTGTTTTTTTAACCAGGGCTACCTCTGGCACTCGCCAAATTTGCCAACTGCCAATTTTGAAAACAACTGGCAAATTTTATTTTAAATTGGCAAAAGATTAAAAAGCATTAATTGATATTTTGTTACAAACAAACTGAGTATCTATAAAATTTGGAATTTTAATTTATAATTTGTCGAACGTTTCTGCTGATCCAGAGCTACATGTAGCCCTGTTAATGATAGGAAAGATATTTATTTCATTGGTGGAAAGTAAAGTTTGTTTTATTTAACGACGCCACTAGAGCACATTGATTTTTTATCTTATCGGCTATTGGACGTCAAACATATGGTCATTCTGACACTGTATTTAGAGGAAACCCGCTGTCACCACATAGGCTACTCTTTTATGACAGGCAGCAAGGGATCTTTTATTTGCGCTTCCCACAGGCAGGATAGCCAAAACCATGGCCTTTGTTGAACCAGTTATGGATCACTGGTCAGTGCAAGTGGTTTACACCTACCCATTGAGCCTTGCGGAGCATTCACTCTGGGTTTGGAGTCAGTATCTGGATTAAAAATCCCATGCCTCGACTGGAATCCGAACCCAGTACCTACCAGCCTGTAGACCGATGGCCTAACCACGATGCCACCGAGGCCGGTGTTTCATTGGTGGAAGTCTTGTATTAATGTTACCTGGGAATGTGATGCAGTGGTAGAACAATCGCCTCAGATACAGTAGGTCGTGGGATCAATCGCCACTAGTCACCTCTGTATTTTTCATATTCCACATAGATCTGGTGCATCAACGGCCAATGTGTGTATTGTCCCGTCTTGGAAAAGTGCTTTAAAATATCATAGGGTGTTCTTAAGCTGACATTCTTTTTTACATCTCCTTATCATTGTACCAGTCTTCATGTTTTCTGGGGCGGGATTTAGCTCAGTCGGTTGAGTGCTCGCTTGAGGTGCTTGAGGATTGAACCACCTCTGTGGATTCATTCAGCTGATAGTTTTTTTCTCGTTTCAACCAGTGCACCACAACTGGTCAAAGGCTGTGGTATGTGCTTTCCTGTCTGTGGGAAAGTGCCAGGGCTTTCTAGAATTTTCATAAAATGCGCTAGCCATGGGTTCAGTGATTTAAAACATTTATTAGCCACGATTAAAAATTCACTAGCCCTACTTTACTTAAAGTTAATACAATTTTACTAAATACTAGTAATAATCAGATACATCACCTAAACAGGGAGATAGAACTTAAAACACTAACATTGAGGGGTTGGGTGTGGGCAGGATATTTATATTTACAAAATAGACGTAACTGCAACATCTGACCTAAAAAATTCACTAGCCATCGGGCATGGCAATGGTAGTTATTTAGTAGCCCAACATTGAATATCACTAGCCATGGGAGTGGGGCTACTATAATCTAGAAGCCCTGTCTGGCATGGCAATAGTAGTTATTAACTAGCCCAACATTGAATATCACTAGCCATGGGAGTGGGGCTACTATAATCTAGAAGCCCTGTCTGACATGGCAATATTAGTTATTTACTAGCCCAACACTGAATATCACTAGCCATGGGAGTGGGGCTACCATATTCTAGAAGCCCTGACTTAGTGCATATAAAAGACCCCTTGCTGTATTAGAAAAAAAAATGTAGCGGGTTTCCTCTGATAACTAGAGTCAGAATTACCAAATGTTTGACATCCAATAGCCGATATTTAATTAATCAATGTGCTCCAATGGTGTCGTTACACAAAAACAAACACACTTCTTCATGTTTTGTAGTCGGGTTGTTTTGAAGTGTCGGATGTCCAAGACTTCTATGGGTATATTATCCATATCGGCACGGTTACCGACGGATCTATTCAGATGGAAGATTTTGTGAAGCCAAGAATTGATGAGGTTCGTACTTAGATAAGTGCCGTATATATATACTCTTCAAAAGAAGAAACGCAAAACCACATTGTCGTAACATTTGGAGAATTGATTTAATTATTGAATGGTGAGTCCGATAATTACCAAATGTTGCAGGATTGTTCACAATTCACTCTAGTCCATTGTGAGTAAGTGATAGGACACACCACCAAGGTCAAGGTCATCTGGAGTCAATACCGGGTGTGGCCTCCGCGTGTGTTGACAACTGCCTGGCACCGCCTGCCCATTGAAGCAACCAGAGTATGGATGACGTCCTGGGGGATGGTGGCCCACTCGGCCTGCAAGGCTGCTGCCAGCTCGGGCAGGGTCTGGGGCTGTGGTTATCTGTCGGAGGCACGGTCCAACTCCTCCCATAGATGCTCAATTGGGTACAAAAAACGGTGATGTCGATGGCCAAGTAAGGCATTCCTGTTGTTGTTCTGTAGGAAAGCCGTTGTGAGACGTGGTAAGTGAGGCCTGGCGTTGTCATGTTGGAACACTGCTTTGGCGTTGGCCATAACTGGACGATGTGTGCCGGAGGATCTGGTCATTGTCCCTGTGCAAAGGTTGCCCTGCACGTGGACCAGGTCAAAATGCCAGTTTTTAGATGGCTGCCCAACCATGACACTACCCCTGCCGAATCTGTCCACTTCCTGCACGCAGTTTGCCGCATAACGTTCACCACGACGCCTATACACGCGACATCTTTTTCATGACGTCGAAGCAGAAATCGGGATCGTTCACTGAACCACACCTTCTCCATCGCATTTGAGGCCATTACCGATGAGTCTGGCACCACTGCAGTCGGCCGACGGTGTTGTGGTGTTAAGATGACACCTCGAACTGGGTGTCACGAATTCCTACCTCACGTAGGCGGTTCCGTATGGTCTTCGGATATCCTGCGCAAACCTGGTATTGCTGCGGCTGTGGATAGGCAGTAGTCAATCGTTCCCGAAGGTGGCGTACCCGGATGTAGCGGTCCTGCCCGGGGGTAGTGACCCGTGGTCGACTGGGTCTAGGGAGGTCACGTGTTGTCCATGTTGCTGGTAACGGTCCCACAGTCTGGAGATGGTGCTTGGGGACACATGGAAGCCCTGGCAACGGCCGTTCTGGATTCGCCTGTGTCTAGTCGGCCGATGGCATTGTTTCTCTGCGGTTCACTGAGACGTGGCATGTCCTGGATTGTCAACTGTCGGCCAGATACAGAGGCCAGGCAAGCGAACACCCTGCACTTTTATACTGTCAGTGTTCATGTTGCAAAATGCAGACAACGCACGTGCAGTGGTGACATGGTTTGCAGAGTGGCTGCGTTTTTGTTATTCAATTTTTGGAACTGGGGTACAGTAGCTGCGTTTTACAGAATGTAACAATGTTTTGGGACATGCAATGACCTTATATTCACAAAGCATGAAAAATCCATTGTTGAAACATAAAATCGGAGTTATAACCCATTTGTACCATGGGGCAGGATGTAAGTAAAAAGCTCGCCTGATGCGCGGTCTGTCTAGGATCAATCCCTTTCTAAGACTATATATCAGAATAACCAAATGTTTGACATCCAGACTTTTTTTCTTTTTTTGTTGTTGTTGAAAACATATTTAATAGCATAAACAACAGCATTGGGCACAAGTTTGTCAACTTACTAGACCCCCAATGTATCATAGGCACTTGCTTTTGCAAATTAACATTGAATACAGAAAAACCATCTTGGGAGTGGCAGTCCTCTTGATAGAATTACAATATATTGTCTGGTAAGTAGCAGTTCTCTTGATAGACCCCTGCGTGTGCTGTATCCTCACCATGGTGCAGGGGTGTAACATTCTCTTTGAAAATGGCCAATACAGCACAAAATTGAAGTTTTGAGTAAAATTCAGTATCCGTAAAATTCTGTGATATTTGTGTTTTTGAACAGTTCTTTACACTGTTTTTGTTTAAGTCTTGAATTTTAATATTGATGTTGATCATCACTTTATTTATTTGCATTACCATAGTTTGACACCCAGTGGCCGATGTATTTTTCGTGCTGGGGTGTCGTTAAACATTCATTCATTCATTCATTCTCTTGATAGAAGTATGATTATTTCCTGGTAAATGGCAGTCATCTTGGTAGAAGTAAGATGTATTGTCCTTTGGAGTGACAGTTTTCTTGATAGAAGTAGGGTGTGTAGTCCTGTTGATAAAAGTAGGGTGAGTGGTAGTCCATTTACAGTGTACATGTAACTCCTCTAAACCGGACATTCAATGAACCAAGTTGAAAAATAGTGTTAACGGGTATTTGGTTTACAGAGGTTTTGTGTTATCCAATTGACCTGGGGAGTGGCAGTCTATTTACAGTGAACACTTTTAAACCAGACATCAACAGGACCAATTAGAAAATCCATTGTTGAAGGGTATTCGCTTTCAATTTTGTATTGTCCTGGGTATTGGCAGGCCATTTATAGTAAACCTCTCTAAACCAGACACCTCCAGGACCAACTAAATTCTGGTTTTATGGTATTCAGTTTAGAGAGGTTCTCTTCAGTATGATATTTAGAAAGGAACCGTGAAAAATTTCTGATTTTGAGGGAATTCTGGTTTACCGAGGGTCCGGTGTTGAGAGGTTTCAGTTTATAAACAAAATACCTGATACTGATTCTTGTGAATTGTAGTAATGACCTTGCAAAAATATCCTTTAGACCATGTTGTGCAGAAATACAATTTTGAACACATTAAAAGCATATTGTCACAAACTACTATTAAATGGTTTAACAAACTATTACTTGATTTGTCCTTAAATGTACTTTATCAACCATCTACGTAACCACCATGCTCCACTTATTAATAATATTTTGTAAAAATAATTGAATTATGACAATGGTACATAATTCAAAAACTAATAATGCCGAGAGGGTTGACATGGATTTCGTTCCATCATGGTTCAGTTAAGGTAATGCGATAGCTAGATTTGGTTTCCAAACATTAATGTAATTTTCATTTATTATCCATTTTTAGAAAAAATTTGTCCTTAAATTCATGACAGTATGCCTTTAAATTTTATGATGGTGTTATTTACAAATGCTAACCTTCCTTTCTTCTGTTGTTAAGGAGTTCCGTCTGGCGTGTATGAAAAGCCACACAGCCACCCACATGCTCAATGTCAGCTTGTCATCCGTGGTGGGCGATATCGCCCAGAAAGGCTCGGATATCAGCGGAGAAAAGTTTTCATTTGATTTTTCTTCATTTGAGTGCACAATTTCTTTGCCATTGCTTTAGATAAAATTAGCCATGTTATGCGATTTGTGAATAGTCATATGTAATATGTTGTTCAATAATCGCAGGGCTCAATAGTTGATGCGGTTATGTGATTTCTCTTCAATGGTGAGTACACAATTTGTGTGCAATGCTATAAAGTTAGAATGTTGAGAGTTGTTAGTCATATGTAATATTTGTTCAATACTCACATGGCTCAATAGTTGATGCAGTTATGTGATTTCTCTTCAATGGTGAGTACACAATTTGTGTGCAATGCTATAAAGTTAGAATGAGTCATATGTAATATTTGTTCAATAATCACAGGGCTCAAATAGTTGATGTGGTTATGTGGTTCACTGTTATTTCAGAAGATAACTTAAGTTCAATGCAAATTTGGGATAATTCATCAGGTTACCCAAATATAATTCATGTCACCAAACAAAAAACAACTGGTTACCTAATTAATAAAGGTATATAGATAAAAACAACTGGTTACCTAATTAATACAGGTATATAGATAAAAATCACAAGCACTGACTTCCGATTACTTAGAAATTATATTTCAAATAACTGTACAGTGAGACTTGTAATAATTCTAATAATAATGTGTATTAAAAAATATTGAGGTATATAAAATATTTTAATTGTGAGTCGTATGACACATTTTGTATTTTGATACATGTATTAGAAAGAAAGATGTTTTATTTAATGACACACTCAACACATTTTTATTTACGGTTATATGGCATGAGATTTGTAAAATCAGTACGACACCAGCAAGTGTAATATTTCTTTATTATCCATATTATTAATATTAATTTTATGAGTAACGAGGACCGTCTCAAAATGTTTTAACCACAACTAGAAGGAAATGACGAAATGACGTCATATTCCGCATGCAAAATTTGAGCTAGGACTGGAGAAAACGTCATCATGTTATGACGTTGCTTCCCAAAATTACATATGATTATTATTAACTCGGTTATGTTGAACCATGTGGATAATAAATTATAATTAACCCCCCAAAAAATGACATAGTAAATAGGAAAATGAATGCCTATTGCCTGGATTCTTCACCAGTGTTGATTAGTCCACATAACATTTTCCCTGGGGTGTTTTATTATCACCATAATATTTTTATTTTTTATTTTATTTTTTTTCAGAGCTCTCTGAGCGTTGACTCAGTGCAAACCGTGGAGGAGAAAGTGAACACAGAAATTAAAGCAGGTCTTGACGTCCACACTCGGGTTTTGTCTCTCGACGAAGCACTGAAAATAAAAGGATTGGTGTATCTCGGTAACGAGGTATATAATATACATTTAAGACTTGGGGAAAGGAAGGAAGGAAATGTTTTATTTAACGACACACTCAACACATTTTATTTACAGTTATATGGCATCAGACATATGGTTACGGACCACACATATATATATAGAGAGGAAACCCACTGTCGCCACTTCATGGGCTACTCTTTTTGATTAGCAGCAAGGGATCTTTTATATGCACCATCCCACAGACAGGATAGTACATACCACGGCCTTAGATATACCAGTCGTGGTTCACTGGCTGGAATGAGAAATAGCCCAATTGGCCCACTGACGGGAATCGATCTTAGACCGACTGCACATCGACCGAGCGTCGTACCACTGAGCTACATCCCGCCACGATCATCTGGGGGAGGTTAGTGCAGCTGATTGAAACCTACAGTTTCTTCTTAACGTAACAGACCCTAGGTTTTAAACACTACGACATATTTTTCACTATTAAAGCCGTTTTGTATGTTCTAAATTAGAAGTACTTAAATTTTATTATTTAGAATATTCATTTTCTTACACCTAACATGGTTCTGGTCATACAGGTTTTTGTAATACCCCTAAATGCATTTTTCATAATTCTAAAAACGCAGGTTCGTCTGAGAAGTAATGGTTATCGAGACAAGCTCTAGTTATTTTTAGACGGTTGCAGTGTTTCTGCCAGAAAGAAATTTTTGGGTATGGCACTATGGAACTGAATGCAACCACAGTCAACAAGGGGTATGGGGGACCTCCCCCAGAGAGAAAATGAGTTACGTTTAGGGTTAGGGTTAAGAAAATCATACAGTAATGATGAGACTAATTAATTTTGTCAAAAAGTTAACTTTAAAAAATAAAATTTTGGGTATGGCGCCATATCCGTTTTACCCTCTGGCAGAAACCCTGGGTTGTTCCCTGTTTAAACATCACAGACTTTAGTTTTGACTCTGTTATAACCGTATCCAAATGTGTTGCAGGTTTTTAGATTAACTAAACTTAGTGTCCATTTTCACGGGTTGAAACGAGGGTCTGTCCCTTTAAGATGTTAATGATATTGGTCTTTCAACATTCGGGTGCTTTTCTTTAATGACTCGAGTGGCTTCGGTGGGTTTCCTCTATCCATGTGGTCCTGAACCCTATGTCCTACGCCATAGCTAAAAAGTGTTGAGTTTGTTGTTAATTAAAACAGTTCTCCTTTTTTTTTCTTTATTGAGTGTTTTACAACCTTTTGGGCTGCTTAACATTTTTATTTACAAGAGACAATTATAGTAATATAAACAGAATTAGGCAAGAGAAGTAAACTTAGGACAATCAGACAGCTGGAGTGAGTCGGACCGGTACTATACTACAGCCAGATGCGGTCATATAGCAAAAAACTGAGATGGAAATGTTCTCAGTTTTGGAGTGAAAATAAATGCTTACATAATGTATGTTCGCAAAAGTTTATTATGTTAGTGTCAACGAGAACCCATTCTACTGGCAATCTTCATTTGAAGTTGGGTAATTTAACATTGATTTCAATGGAAGATGACATCTGTGTAGTGAGACCTAAGTACTTGGTCTTGTCACTCTTAAAAAGACTTTGCCATTGTAGCAGTTTACAAAAAACCTTATGTATTTAATTTTATCATATATTGTTATACATATACTTAACATCTTGTCATGTTGATTGTTCACTTTTTATAAACTTGTGTATTTCTCTTATATAATCGAATGATGGCATCGAGCATAATGAAGAGATGTTCAGTTCTATTATGTTTTCCTGTTGTTGTTTTTTCAGGACTACCCGCAACATGTTCGAGTTGTCATGATTCAAGATTCAGACACTCAGGTTTCCAGTGAACGTGAATTCTTTTCAGCTGAACTCTGCGGTGGAACGTGAGTTCATTTTATTTATTTATTTATATAAATAATTAATTTATATGTTTATTTGTTTATTTTGGGCTATTGATTGAATTATTGATATTTTAAATTTATTTTTTATTATTTTATTTATTTATTCATTTGAGGTGGGACGTAGCTTGATGCACGGTCGGTCTAGGATCAATCCCCATCGGTGGTCCCATTGGGCTTTCTTGTTCCAAACAGTGCTTCACAACTGATGTAACAAAGGCTGTGGTATGTGCTATCCCATCTGTGGGATGGTGCATGTAAAAGATCCATTGCTGCTAATCGAACAGAGTAGTCCATGAAGTGGCGACAGCGAACAGTTCCTTCTTATTTATTTATTTACTTACATGTACATATATTTTTAATTAATTTATTTATGTATTAAATGTATTTACTTCTTCAGATTTGGTTTGGAATGTAGCTTACTGGTGTTTGCAGACAAGTGTGTATACTGTCAATGTAAAGGAATACATGTAGTACATGTGGCACTCAGAGCAGCAGATGTGGCACCCCGAGAAGCATGTGTAGCTGCATGCTAGATAAATTATAAACCTAGGATTATATTTGGGTTTAAAGGCGCAGACCATAGTTCAACCTGTAAAAATGGACACTAAGTTTGGTCAAGTTAAAACCTGTAACAAAGAAGGTGAACCTAGAGTCTGTGAAGTTGAAACAGTGAAATACCGTTAAAAATTGACTAAAACTCGACTCAATAAGTAACTTATCAGATGCACGGGCATTTTTAAAAATATAAAAAATGCATTTTGTGGAATTAGAAACACCAGGGTGATCTGAAAAAGTTTGGTTGTACGGAAATGTATAATCGAAACACTAAAATATTAGCAAATTTGATTTCAGTGATCATAAATGGCTCTAATAGTGAAACCGGCCTCGGTGGCGTCGTGGCAGGCCATCGGTCTACAGGCTGGTAGGTACTGGGTTCGGATCCCAGTCGAGGTATGGGATTTTTAATTCAGATACCGACTCCAAACCCTGAGTGAGTGTTCCGCAAGGCTCAATGGGTAGGTGTAAACCACTTGCACCGACCAGTGATCCATAACTGGTTCAACAAAGGCCATGGTTTGTGCTATCCTGCCTGTGGGAAGCGCAAATAAAAGATCCCATGCTGCCTGTCGTAAAAGAGTAGCCTATGTGGCGACAGCGGGTTTCCTCTCCAAATCTGTGTGGTCCTTAACCATATGTCTGACGCCATATAACCGTAAATAAAATGTGTTGAGTGCGTCGTTAAATAAAACATTTCTTTCTAATAGTGAAAGATATGCCTATAGTGTTTAAAAACTAGGGTTTGTCTCTTTAAATAATATAATATTATCTTTATGAACTGTTATTGTTAGATTAATATGCTCTTGTTGTGTTGTTAAAAAACCCAAAAAAAACCTTGACTTTAACTTTTGTTATTGATAGGTCAACAGACTTATTATCAGACCTGTCAAACATTACAAACTAAACCAAGATGTTACGATACAACATTATCTCATTATTGTTATTTATACACACAATGTGGTGTCAAATAAAACAATTACCTTGTATTGAAAGTGAATACAGGCCATATTTTGTTATGTAGACCAAGTGATAAATAAAAGATTATTAGTAGTTTTTTTTTAAAGTACATGCAACTCCTTATCTTACTTCAGTCATGTACGGAATTCTGCTGACATTGAACATTTCTGTATAACAAGACAGAAGGGCGTGGCTGCCGGAACAAAGCGACTTTCCTGTGTCACAGGCAAACAGGCTGTACAGGTAAGTGGATTATCAATAAGTGAGGTTTGTCAGTTAAAACTTGGATGAGACAAACAACAGTAGTTATTAAAGGCCCAACACACACAGAGTCTGGGTCTGGGTCTGGGTCTGGGTCTGGCGAGTATGGTACCAATCGAAAATGAAACACACTGAATCGAATGTGAAAAAAACACACAGCGTCTGTGCTGGTGTGAACTACAAAACTGGCAACAGATGTCGATAGGACATGCGCTATATTTTCACGCTGCCAGACTGGCAGCTACAGCCTGTGCAAGCTGTTTTTTAATGTTTTGTCTTAGTAAAGAACAGGAAAGATATACATTAATCAAAGTAGGATTCCCTTAATTATTGTTGGTGTTAATAGAAGAAAATATATCAAAAAATTTGAATGCATTTAATATACATGTATGTTGAAAACTAGTAACAGTTAGACTACAGACCCAGACATCAAAATATGCCAGACGTGGTGACTTTGCCACATTCTCCAGACCCAGACCCAGACCCAGACCCAGACCCTGACCCTGCTTTGGTGTGTTTTGGGCTCAAGTCAGATCCAAATTTTAAAAACATTTTATCCCTCTCAACACAACTTACAAGGGATATTTATTTTGCCAGGACCCATTCTGAGATTGTTGTTTTTTTCCCATCCCAACCAGTGCCAAACAATTGGTATATCAAAGGTTGTGGTATGTGCTGTCCTGTCTATGGGAATGTGCATATAATTTAGCACATTTCCTCCAGTAGCCAATTATTAATAAAGCAATGTGCTCAAGTAGTGCTCCACAACTGGTATATCAAAGGTTGTGGTATGTGCTGTCCTGCCGATGATTAATAAAGCAGTGTGCTCTAGTAGTGTCTTAAATAAAACAGACTTAATTCATCTCAAGAACTCAGAAATTTTCTTAAGTTCATTTAAATGTATTAGTTCCCTACCGGAGAGGGGACTGACTGTCTGTCTGTCTGTCTGTCTGTCTGTCTGTTTGTCTGTCTCTGTCTATCTGTGTCCATCTGTTCCATATAGTTTTCCAGACTTTTTATTTTTTTTCAATACTTAAGGTATTGAACTGAAGTTTTTGTGTATAGCTTTATCATGTATATACAGTGAAACCTCTCAAAAACCAGATCCTCTATAAACCAGAATCCCCTCAGACATTTTTCATGGCCCCCTTTAAATATCTGTATAGAAGAGAACCTCTCTAAACCGGATACCTCTTAAAACCAGACTATTTACTTGGTCCTGAGGGTGTCCGGTTCAGAGGAGTTTCACTGTAGCTTTATTTTAATAGATCAGCTTTCACTTTCATCACAATTTACTCATTTTTGAAGAGTTATGGCCCTTAAATGTAGGAGATATGAAAATTCTTATGATTGGTAGGGGAGATGTCTTGCTTTAGCTAGACTCTCAGAATGCGTATTTAGTTCGAATCCTATTTGGTTTTGTGTCTTTTATAATTTAAATGACTTGTGAAAGTTTTTAGGCCCATTTTGATATCCTGTTTCCAGAATTAAAGGGACATTCCTGAGTTTGCTGCATGTTTTAAAATGTTACAGACTAATAAAGACTTTTTAACGATTTTAACAAATATATTTTTCTGCATAAAATATTAGTGGCTGTATATTAAACGTGTTTCTGATTGTTCTAATAGTTGTACTAGGTTAAATTTTATTTTATTTCCAGTCGAGGCATGTGGTTTTTAATCCAGATACCAACTCCAAACCCTGAGTGAGTGCTCCGCAAGGCTCAATGGGTAGGTGTAAACCACTTGCACCGACCAGTGATCCATAACTGGTTCAACAAAGGCCATGGTTTGTGCAATCCTGCCTGTGGGAAGCGCAAATAAAAGATCCCTTGCTGCCTGTCATAAAAGAGTAGCCTATGTGGCAACAGCGGGTTTCCTCTCAAAATCTGTGTGGTCCTTAACCATATGTCTGACGCCATATAACCGTAAATAAAATGTGTTGAGTGCGTCGTTAAATAAAACATTTCTTTCTTTCTAAACATGAAAATATATTTAATATGCAAGTTTAATCGTAGAAGTATTTTATTAGTCAGAAACATCTTACAATGCAGCAAACTCAGGAATGTCCCTTTAATTTTATCAAAATAAAGAATGTTTGTATTAAAATATTCATGTTTCTTTCGTTGGTCAGTATATAAATCATATCTGACAAACAACAGAAAATATTCTAATTGTTTTCTGTACCAAGTGGCCAATAGTTGGCATGCTTCCATCAGAATATGTTCATGCATGCCTGTCACGGACCCAACTTTTGACTTTGCCACAGAGTTCTGTTCAAGACGGGGAACAAAATTAAATATAACAGAATGTGATATATTTACATCTAGAATTTAAAACTTATAAACTGAGGTTTATCTAGTGACTTGTATGTTTATATTTTTTTTATGTTTTAATTCTTTTTCCAGGCACAAGAGAATGGACGGACACTGAAAGAGATGTTTGAACGTCTGGAAGAAGAAGTGAAAAATCATTTGAATCCGATTGGCTGGCTGGAGACAGTGAAGAACATCAACAAGGTTTGTATAGATCTAGACAAAGTGGTAAAATGTTCACCCATCCACCACCCCACAAGCAATAAAATATTGTTTACTGGGGGGGGGGGGGGGGGGGGGGGGGGGGGGACATGCATGTAGTCCAATGGTAAAACACTCACTTGATGTGCAGTCAGTCTAGGATCGATTATAAACACATCTGCACTCCCTGCAGCAGCAGGGAGACACCCCCTCCTACATCCATACTCTTTGTCTGATGCTCCTGAAGATCAAATCTGAATGACAAAACTGGAATATGTGATCAAGGCCGTATCACGGCACAATGCAGAGTGAAATGGGCATTAGGCGAAATCTCCATGAATTTCTATCTAGTGCATCATCAATAGTACAGCCACTCCTGGAGATTTCTCTTGTTGCAGCCAGTGCACCACGACTGGTATATCAAAGGCTGTGGTATGTGCTATCCTATCTGTGGGATGGTGCATATAAAAGATCCGTTGCTACTAATAGAAAAATGTAGCAGGTTTCTTCTCTGACTATATGTCAAAATTACCAAATGTTAAGACATCCAATAACCAATGATTAATTTTTTTTTAATCTGTGTGTTCTAGTGGTGTCATTAAACAAAGCAAACGCCAACTTAACTGTATATTGAGATATCTGTCTGTTAAAATTTCTATTGTCTCCATTTTGGTATTCAACTGTTTCTGTTGTATTCCATTGTATTCCACTATTGGTTTAAACTGTTCTTTGCACAGTACTCAATTTGATGACTATTTGTTCTACCAGGCCTCTGAAAATTGCAAGAGTGATAGTTTCGTTCGCGCATTGAATTTATGACATCATTTACATGTTCATGATGGGTTACCAGTGGCGTAGCACGAGTTGCCAGTGCCCAGGGCAAGGCAAGTATTGCACCCCCTAACCAGTGGACTGTTAGCCCCGAGTCCCTTTAACCTGTCCAGAATTATGCCCCCAGGCTACACCACTGTGGGTTACCTAAAACCGAAAGGGGTTACTTGAAGTTGTCTTTGCGTAACCCATAAATGGATTACGCATATTTGCAATTCTCAGAGACTTGCTACTTTTGTTAAGAATATTCTTTATCTGATGATTATATTGTATTGCTTCCCATTTAGTATTCAACTGTTTCTGTTGTATTCCATTGTATTCTACTACTGCCAAGAATATTCTTTGTAAAGTACTGAATCTGATGATTATATTGTATTGCTTCCCATTTAGTATTCAACTGTTTCTGTTGTATTCCATTGTATTCTACTACTGCCAAGAATATTCTTTGTAAAGTACTGAATCTGATGATTATATTGTATTGCTTCCCATTTAGTATTCAACTGTTTCTGTTGTATTCCATTGTATTCTACTACTGCCAAGAATATTCTTTGTAAAGTACTGAATCTGATGATTATTTGGGGTGGGATGTAGCCCAGTGGTACAGCACTCGCATGATGCGCTGTTGGTCTGGGGTCGATCCCCATAGGTGGGCCCATTGGGCTGTTTCTCGTTCCAGCCAGTGCACCACGACTGGTATATCAAAGGCTGTGGTATACATGTATACTACCCTGTCTGTGGGATGGTGCATATAAAAGATCCCTTGCTGCTAATCGAAAAGAGTAGCCCATGAAGTGGCGACAGTGGGTTTCCTCTCTCAATATCTGTGTGGTCCTTAACCATACATGTAGGTCCGACGCCATATAATCATCAATAAAATGTGTTGAGTGCATTGTTAAATAAAACATTTCCTTCCTTCCGATGATTATTTGTGCTACTGTTGTTTAGAATATTCTTTGTGAAATACTAAATCTCCAGATTATTTCTTCCTCAGTTGCTCCAAGAAGACTTGTTGCCAAAGGTCATCCGAGAAGAAATTGCAGGAAAACTGGAAATGTTGGGAGAAACTGTGAAACATGAATATAACAAGGAAATCCAGAAATTAATACAGCAGGTACAATAATAATGATGACAATGTATAAAAATGGTTCATATTGAAAAACATTAAAGAAACTGTAAATGTGGCTATAATAAGAAGATTCAGAAATACATGTACTACTAGATAGTACTTATTTAGCAATGATTCATATAGAAGTAATTGCAAATAGAACTGTGATCTTATAAATTTTCAAACATGCTACCCAATTTGGAAACAGAATGTTTATATCTATATACTTTCATTTTAATATAATAATAATTGTATTCATTAAAATAAATCATATACATTCAGGGGTTTCCCCAGGGCCGTTAGGCGTAGCGGCCCGACACGCCTTAGTCCGTAAAGTAAGCACTTTGACGGCGTCGAAGCGCCTTAAATCAATTGCCGCTACGCCTTGATTTGAAGTGCTTTAGTAAAACAATTTTCACAAGTACGAGCGTGGCTGTCGACTACCTCTTGCAAACAACTTGTGTACCAGTATATCAAGCACACAGAAGTAAATCTTGATGTAAATTTGTAGAAAAACAATAGTTGTTTGCATCAATGAATACCTAACGGCAGTTTAATTTATTTCCTTTGTCTTTGTTAATTTTGTACTAATGGTCGAGAGATCGCGATCGCGGGAAATGAACATGCATTATTTATATAAATTGCAGTTAAATGTACACTGAATTAGCTTACAATAATCATATTTGTTAGAAAATGTTAGATATATATTTGTACGACATTTAATAAGTTAGCTGGATTTTAAAAAGATTTTTTAATATAAATGGAATATACTGTGAAGTCGGCATTCTTAGCCTAGGTATTTTACAAGCAGAAATCACAACAAGCATTTAACACGATGCTGAAATCAACAGCAACAACATAGCACAAATTATGAAATTGTTGGGGGTGGGGAATTGATGGGTTACTTTAAAAAAAGAGCAGGATTGAAGGCAAACACTTAACTGTTTTCAACCCACTACCCCACTTATTTTGGCTTGATTTGTGTTATACTGATGCTAAAAATGTAAGCGCCTTAAAAAAATCCTGGGGAAAGGCCTGTACATTATTATTTATAAAGAACAGCATGTACTGGAAAAACCTGTTTCAAATCCGTAAGAGTAATTATCTTTCTCACACATTTGTTAACACATATAGTGTTAATGCACATACATGCGATATCATTTTAAAGACATACGACTGGCTGCTCCTAGGTGATGTATAGGTCACCAATGCCATACCATCCAATGAAAAAAAAAGCAGTTGAATCGATCACTTCTTGACGTACAAGTCAACCTGAAATTGACCTGTCTGTGATGCACAAGTTAACTATAAGCACTAAGGCTGTACATAGGTTTTAGTTTGAAAAGGCATTAAAATTTACTTTAAAATTGTTTTCTGAAGATATGTAAGAAAGAGATTGAGAATACTACATTCGTATCCATTAAATACTGTTAATGTTACAACCCGTTGTTTAAAAACGTATCAAACTTGCTTTTGCTTGTTTGATGTTTTTAAATAACTTGTGTTATGATAAACAATGTCTATCAGCCACTCACGTAGTATTCTCTATGTATGTATAGTGAAACCCCACTAATCCAGACACCCACGGTGCAAAGTAAAAAGTCGGGTTAAAAGGTGTATCTTGTTTAAAGAGGTTATGTTAGTATGTTTTCCACTTTTGTTTAAATGATAAAGATGAAGGTGTTTAGTGAGGCATTAATCTACAAGTAATGCTAAATGGTTGAGATGTTCCAAATGATGAAGATAATGAATTAAATCATGAATATGCAGTCTTTTTTTTTTTTTTTAAAGAAACACAAGTGAGATATCATGTGTAAAATATGTCAAAATATCCTATCTAATAATGGCAATAACAGTGTCATGTTTATATGCACTTTCCCACAGACAGGACAGCACATACCACAGCCTTTGATGAACCAGTTGTGGACCACTGGTTGGAACGGAAAATAGCCCAAACTGCAAATGGGTCTACTGAGAAGGATCGATCCGATGACCGTCTGCTTCATAGGCGGACACACTACCGCTTGAGCTACATCCTGCTTCCATGTCATTTAGATGGAAGGTTCATAAACTTATTGGAAATGTTACTACATGTAGTTGCTTTTATCCTTGTTTGCAGGAAATTCTACAACTTCAAACTGAATGTCCGAAATACATTGTCAAACAGATTGGATGTCAGACCGATAACAAACAGGTGTGGTATACAGAGAATAATACGCGAGTTTTCACCACGCAGTGTCATTTCTATTAAAATGAGTCATCTTAAAATATTTTTGAGGAGTGAAAAATTAGTTGAAGTAATTAAAAAATTTGTTGGCAAAGCTCTTTACACTGTGTTTTAATTTAACTCTTTATTATTTCTATCGATGTTGATCATCACTTCATTTTCTTTTCAACATCACCTGTCCTCAGACTAATGCATATTCCCTGAAGGATAGTAGTCTGAAAAATAACAACGTCTGAACAATAAGAGTGAAGGAAAAAGAAGGAAGTTACAGTCACGTGACTGGGGCAGTAGAAGAATGTTAGGCCATCCCATTGGCTGTTGGGATGTTTGAACCAGACTACTATCCTTAGGGGAATATGCACTAGTTTGAGGACATGTGATGTATCTATAAAAGAGAAAACACTACAATTTTCTCCATTTTACATTTTTAATGCTAGTGTCTCATTAAATATTCATTCATTCATTTTAACAATGATTTATAAGATAATGATATCTGTGTATATGACTAGTATTTAATTTTCGAAAACTAAAACATTCTTTGGTGCATCCTCAAATAGAAGTTTACTTGCGTTTATGATATGAGGATCCCTGGGATTTGCCTGGGTGTTTAAGGGTTGCAACCTAAAAATAAAGTGTCCTTTTTAAATTGGTTTGTACGAAATAACCTCATTGTTTTTCTCTTGTACAGGTACCTTTACTGTTGAATCTTTTTCTCTCTTGGCAATATTATGCATTTATTTTATTGTTAGCTCTTTTTTTAATGTGTCCATTGCTGTTCTGGATATTTGTTGCTACAACTTTATTGGATTTTTCATCTCAGTATTTGTGGATCACTGTTTGACTTAGCACTGCTTTTACTTCAACTGTCCTGGATCAATTATCTACATGTAGTTGTATGTTCTTTTGTTTTTCCTTAGCTGATGAAAGCCATAGCTGAATTGAAAATTACTCAACCAACAGCCGTTCTTGCGGAGGGGGAGAGAGCCTATCTTGTTTTGTTGTGTGCACAAAAGGTTTTTATATTAATTTTGTTTTCTGTCTGTCTATCTCAACAAAGTGTTTTCAGGTAAAACATGCTGCAGGCCCGTAGCCAATGGGGGGTCGGGGAGGTCAACCCCCCCCCCCCCCCCCTTACTGGTGGCTTTTTTTTTCAATATGCCCCTGGACCCCACTAAACAACTCAGGCAGCTCGGTTTTGAAGACGAGCTCCAGTCTCTTTTTAAGGGTATTTCCTTGTTTTAACGTCACTCTCTCATTCAGGGATGAGAAAAAAAATGACAATTTGTATTTTCAGCTGAAATTAGCCAGGGTCCAGGGCAGAGCCCTGGTCAGGGGGTCAGGGGGGCGAAGCGTTCGATTACCACTGCAGAAAACAGTAGAAAATGGCGGTTGTTTTGCACATAACGGCCTAGAACTGTAAGGGCTACGCTGATTGGTCTCAATATCTCAGACATCTCAATTTTAGCCAATCACAGTAGTCATCGTAAACCGTACTAAACACATACACACAAAGCTAGTTTTGTTTTATTTTCGTATACACATGGTGCGTCAAAATAAACATGGCGGCCGCTACATTACGATAGCCGCTGCATGACGACCTCAACTTTAACTGATATTTCCACAGAGTGCAAGGCATGTACCCCCCCAATTTTCTCAATGAATTTACACGTTTCACAGGATTGACCCTGGGGGTCCAAAATTCGCGGATCCGTGGAAAATTCTCATCCCTGCTCATTTCACTCTGTTGTGCTTGTGTTCCAGGATTGAAACACCTCAGTGGATCCATTCAGCTGATTGGGGTTTTTCTCAATCCAACCAGTGCACCACAACTGGACAAAGGTCGTGGTATGTGTTTACCTGTCTGTGGGAAAGTGCATATAAAAGATCCCTTGCTCTATTAGAAGAAAAAAAATGTAGCGGGTTTCCTCTGATGACTACGAGTCAGAATTACCAAATGTTTGACATCCAACAGCTGATGATTTATTAATCAATGTGCTCCAGTAGCAGTGGTGTAGTGTGGGCGGGACCACCGGGGCAATTGCCCTGGACGCAAAGTTCTGGACTGGTGGAAGGGACTCGGGGGAGTGCTAATGGTCAACTGGTTAGGGGCGCAATACTTGCCTTGCCCCGGGCGCTGGCAACCCACACTACTCAAACAAAACAAACAAACTCATTTCACTCTATTGTAACTTCAACTAGATGTGTAAGTTTGTAGATTAACCAAACTTAAGAGTCCATTTTCACGAGTTGAAACTAACGTCTGTGACTAACTTTTCTTGTTTTAAACGGCCTCGGTGGTGTAGTGGTTATGCCATCGGACTTCTGGCTGGTAGATACTGGGTTCGTATCCCACCTGAGGCAATGGGGGATTTTTCATGCTAGTACCGGCTTCAACCCAGAGTGAGTGCACTGCTAGGCTCAATGGCTAGGTGTAAGGCCACATAACATGTACACCGAGTTTCACCCACTTCACGGGTGCGATTATAGATGTGTCTCCTGAGTGTATGACCCCACATGGGGGATGATTACCCGGCATGCACTGCAGGTTACATGTACCCCAGGCTCGGGTGATACCGAGATAGCTTAACTGACAACAAGCGTGGAGCATGGACCTGTCATGTAGTCCCATACCGAAATGGAAATACTGCGGCTTCACCATTCATCTCATCATCATCGATGTCTGCAATGTCCAAAAATACAAAAAATGTCTTTGTCTCTGTGTTAAATGTTTGTGGCATTTAAAAAAAAAAAAAAAAAAATTCTTGTTTCAGAACAACGCCTCTGCGAGTGAAGTGTTACAGTCTGCCAAAGATGTCCTGTGTCAGTCTATTAACTCAAAGGTGTCTGTTGCCAAGGTGGGAAAAGACAATATTGGACACATGTTGGTAGTGAAGGGAAACCTGCAGCCATCAGAGATAGCCAGTGTCATACAAGATTCATTTGTCAAGAGTGTTAGCAGATAGCAGCGCTTCCAGAAAGAATTTTTTGTGTTTGTCTAAATAATAAATAGTGGTGTTCTCATTGGCGATTATAATGGAAAATGAATGAATCACTTAGGTTCTAGCAAGGAGATGATTGACTATACAATCTAACATATACATGTATGCATATGTGAGTGACATAAAATATTTTTGGTTTTAATATATATACATGTATGTGTATATATATAGATACATACACAGTAAAACTCCCCTAAACCGGACACCCTCAGGACCAAGTAAAAAGTCTGGTTTTAAGAGGTATTCTGTTTAGAGAGGTTCTCTTCTGCACATATTTAAAAAGAGACCATGAAAAACATCTGCTTTTGAGGGAATTCCGGTTTACAGAGGGTCCAGTTTTGAGAGGTTTCACACACACACACAGACACACACACACACACGGACACACTCACACACAGACACACACTCACACAGACACACACACAGACAGACACACACACAGACACAGACAGACACACACAGACACACACTCACACAGACACACACTCACACACAGACACACACACACACACACACACTGACAGACACAGACAGACACACACACACACAGACACACTCACACAGACACACTCACACAGACACACACTGACACAGACACACACACACACTGACATAGTATATTTTTTACTCGGAGTGATAGTAAAATTAATGTATACATAAGAACGGTGCAGTGTGTTTTTACTGTTTAACAGTAAATGTATAGTTTGTTTTTACTGTGTGATTGACAGTAAATTTATACAAACAGAATATGTTTTCACTTTGTAATGTTTATAACAAACCTGTATTGCGTGTGTGAGTGATATTAAAGGTATACAGACAGACTGAGTATGTTTTCACTTTGTAATGTTTATAACAAACCTGTATTGCGTGTGTGAGCGATATTAAAGGTATACAGACAGACTGAGTATGTTTTCACTTTGTAATGTTTATAACAAACCTGTATTGCGTGTGTGAGCGATATTAAATTTATACAGACAGACTGAGTATTTTTTATACTGTGTAATGTTTATAACAAACCTGTAAATGTGTGTGCTTTTGCTGTGTAATATTCATTTCAAGACTGTAGAAAGTATGAGTGATGGTAAAATGTTTTACAAGTTTATAGAGTATTTACCAACATATTTGTTTGTACCAAATGTAAATAGTTTTATGTAGGTAATCAGTACTAATGTATTAAACAAGTTGCTGCAATATATTTTGGTTTGTTTTATGTTTTATATTATATCTACAGTCATTGGGTCAAATGATTGAACTCCTTTGTGTCGAACCCATTGGACTTCTCCTATCCCAACCAGTGTATGAAAGGATGTGGTATGTACTGTTCTGACTGAATGAAAGTGCACATAAAAGATCCCTTGATGGTAACGGAATTCCTCTGAAAGATTACATTGAAATTGTCAGATGTTTTTAGTGTTTTCCCTAGCTTGTTTTAGCATGGTGCAGCACCATGCCTCAATAGTCCAGCACCATCTTGCCTCAATCAGCGCCATGCTGCCCTGAGATTAAACAAGCCTTTTTCAGTAATTCTAAAATTGCCTTTATAAAACGCCCAAAAAGGTATTATTAATTAATAAAATATGCCTTTTATATCTTACCATTCATTTATTAAAACAAGCACATAAATTACATTAATGTTTATTTCAATTAATTTTTTGTGTATTTTTAATGAAAAACAAGTGCCCTGAAAATGGTGAAAATGCCCCAAAAGAGTTTGGTCTACCATGCCTTGCCAAATTTCTAGGGAAATCACTAGTTTTATATCCGTTAGCAGATAATTAATAAAACTGCTCTAGAGGCGTCTTTTAACAAAATTGTGTGGTTACCAAAATTACATTTCTTAGCAATGTATAGAAACATGTTTTTATTTTGTAGGAAATTAACCAGCTTGACTTTCATTTGACATTTGAGATACTGTAGTGTCATCTGACAATTGTTGGTACACATGGCAATCGGCAGTGCTGAATAAATTCTGAATTTCGCAATAAGATCATTTTATAATTTAGATGTAAATAGTTTGACATGAAATTGTGTCTTTGTTCATTGTACTGATATTCTAAACAAAACAAAATATTTAATATATAATTGTAGTCGGTCAAAAGGGTCTATTAGTTGGGGAAATCATAACACAAACGGGTGCATATCCAGGATTTTGCAGAGGAGTGAATCTTCATGCAACCAATTAAATGGAAATTGCATATTAGCGGTGAATGTACTTTAAAATAGGTTGGGGGGGTGGGGGTATCTAGCTCAGTTGGTTTGAGTGCTCGCCTGAGGTGCTTGCATTGCAGAATCGAACCACCTTTGCTGATCCATTCAAATGATTGGGGTTTTTTTTTATTCTTGTTAAAACTAGTGCACCACAACTGGTCAAAGGCCGTGGTATATGCTTTCATGTCGGTGGGAAAGTGCATATAAAAATCCCTTGCTGCTAATAGACAAATTTAGCAGGTTTTCTCTGATGACTATGTGTCAGAATTACCAAATGTTTGATATCCAATAGCCGATGATTAATTAATTAATGTGGTCTAATGGTGTCGTTAAACAAAAGAAACTTTTTTTTTTAAATAAGTGCAAGCAAACGTTTCGTCGTGACAGTAGGCCTATTCATAATTTTCAAGGTACTATAACATACGGTAGTTACAAGTGCTATATTTCGCTATTTTAAATTTATTTGTTCCAAGTTAAATTTGACATGTATTTTAATTGAAATTAATTTGATTGCAATGTAAGCTTTTGCTAAACGAAAACGTGTGTGTGTGTGGGGTGGGGAGATTCTTATATAGATTGTCCCCCGGCGTTGAAAAGTGAGGGGGACGCGTCCCCCCTCCCCGCACCGATCGACGCCCATGCCCTCTAGCCCTCTCCTGGAGTCGGCGTGGGTGGAGAACAATCTCTAGTGGAAGCACAAAAGCCGTATTTTACTTTTAATGCATATGGAGTGGGGGGGGGGGGGGGGCGTACATTTTTCCTTCTCAAGTGTGTGGGGGGGGGGGGGGGGGGGGGGTGAGACCGTCCATGGCACACAGATAGGTGTAACTGGATTTACAATGACCCAACGGCTATATCAGGCAGAGCCGTAGCTAAAGATTTGTTTTGAGTGGGGGGGGGGGGGGGGGGGGCAGATGGATTCTGCTCATACCTAAAACTCCTCAAACATTGTTTAGCTCTGTCCTGTACCCAACCCGTGCAGGAGACATGCAGTAAATTTTAGGTTTCGCACTCGTGAGTCTGAGAAAGAACGGTAGACACGGTTAAAATCAGGACCAGTGCTGCTAGAGCCAACCCCATGCATCTTTATCGGCCCACAAAAAAGATCCAAATCTCCACACATAGGCTCCTATTTGTGTAGGGGGTGGGGTGGGGTGTGGGGGGGGGGGGGGGGGACAGACTGATTTTTGCTCGAATTAGGCCTAAAGAAAAATGCCCGAATCTGCATGATAACATTTATTCATAATCAGCATTACTACCAAACAGCTAGCTATATATAGGGTTTAGGGCCTCCACGAGTCCAACATATTGGACTCTAGTACCCAAGGGTTAAACTCGACCCGGACCTGAGTACGTGACACTTATACTAGATAATTATAAGAATAAAGTAAAATAGCATTATTTTCCAGCGCTGAACATGAATGCTAAATCATGCCATTGTATTGCATTTAGGGCCTACAAACCGGTTGATACTTTCAGTATTGTGATGGACGACCAGATTAAAAAGAGAAACTAGCGTATGGTCATATAATTATTGTGTGACTTAAATCGTTGATTATCTACTGCTGAAATTATTGTCCTACGTTGTCCATTACATTATAGTTGATCAATGCATTCCACCTTGTACGAGTACTCGAGTCCTGTGAAAGGTATCGGTCCTTGCTAGACTCGACCCGTGCCCGAGTACTCGTGGATACCCTAATAGGGTTGCAAACGAATGACTACACATTTTCACATGGATTACAACTAATTTTGACGGTAGAATGACGGAAATACATGGTAAAAAGATCTCTGGTTAGCACATTTAGACCGAATTTGAGGTTTTTCTCCAGCACTAGTGGGGCAGTCCCCCCTGCCCCCATGTGTCATACGCTTATGGCTTCACATTTAAAAGAGAGTTGTTAAAAACGCGCCGAATGACGTTAAGAAGAGGATTTTCTATTAGTTTTACAGGACAACCCCCTCCCCCCTCCAGCCAGCTACGGCGCTGTAATGTTGCAAACGTATCACAGCCCTTTTTTTCTTCTTTTTTTTTACATGGATTATAAATAATGTTGCGGGTAGAATGATGGAAATACACGGAGAAATGGTTTTAGGTCAGCTCATTTTACCCGAATACCTCTTTTTTTTTTATCACCGGCTTCGGTGGTGTAGTGGTTAGGCCATCGGTCTACAGGCTGGTAGGTACTGGGTTCGGATCCCAGTCGAGGCATGGGATTTTTAATCCAGATACCGCCTTCAAACCCTGAGTGAGTGCTCATCAAGGCTCAATGGGTAGGTGTAAACCACTTGCACCGACCAGTGATCCATAACTGGTTCAGCAAAGGCCATGGTTTGTGCTATCCTGCCTGTGAGAAGCGCAAATATAAGATCCCTTGCTGCTAATCGGAAAGAGTAGCCCATGAAATGGCGACAGCGTGTTTCCTCTCAAAATCTGTGTGGTCCTTAACCATATGTCTGACGCCATATAACCGTAAACAAAATGTGTTGAGTGCGTCGTTAAATAAAACATTTCTTTCTTTCTCTCTTTTTGCAAGACTGAAAACACTTCGATGCTTCGTTCATTAAGGTGCACCAATACAATACAGAATAACTAGTATGGAAGTGTCAAGCTTGAACAAGTTGACTTTGAGATTTTTCACGTCAATTTTTGATAAATGCACGGTTATTACTAATGTCAGGTATCAGTGAAGTCACCAGTCATTGGTTGTAAACGAATTTTACCATAATGAGGTATTAGATTAGATTTCTAACATACAATAATTATAATGTTGTCTGACAACAAATTGTAAATGTCCGAATGTCCGTCTTGCTCTCAACAGCAGAGTATTTGGGTTATGATGGGACACAATCAGGGCCGGATTTAGACCTTGGTGGTCCCAGGGCACTTCAGGTTCGGGAACCCCTCAACATAGAAATTAAATTACATGACAAATGAAAAAATTAACTAATTTTATAATTATTAACTTTTTTAATAAAGGAAGTCCTTAGCCGGGGGGGGGGGGGGGGGGGGACCTCTGGCATGGGGGCCCGGGGCAATAGCCCACTTTTCCCTCTTATAAATCTGACACTGGACACAATCATTTCATTTCAGCATTGAATTACATGTACTGTTACTGTAAAGCCTGCATTCTATATATGAGTACAGCTCAGATCATGGGTACAGAAACTGTTACACCTAGGTCAAATATTAAACTTTGCACAAATCATGTGAAATGACACTAATTTACTGACTGATATCTAAACTATGTAGATTTATAACTTGCAGATCAAGAACATAAGAATTTTGCTCTTGACGGAGCATTTCATAGCAAGACATGCATATCTTCTGCTCATAACATGGTGTCTTGTGATGCATAGTAACTAACAATAAATAAGGTCATTTCACAATTAAACCCAAAAACAAACATGAATAAGTGGAAGACTATGTGAAGACACCAAAAAACCCAAATTGTGTATAACTTAAAGTTTAGAAGTGACACTGTAAAATAGACACCGTTATGAGCAGCAGATTAAAAAAAAAAAGTTTCCAGGTAAAGAAAACTAACACCATTGGACATATACAACAATGAACACAATATGGTACATGGAAATAGATTTATTCATCATTTATGATAACCCAAAATCAATAGCACACATTGAAGTAGAAAGACTATTTCAAATCACCTTCTGTGCATAACACAGACACTGATTATGCCAAAATACATCATAAAACACTGCAAATCATACAGATGTGACCCCATTTGACAGAATGACTTAATCATTCCTAGGATGTGTTAGCTTGTCTTTTGTAATAATAAAAATAAAAAAATACAATGTACTAGTATATATATATGCTATAGACTTGTGACACAGAAAACCGGTAAAATATGTTTTTAAAAACTGAATCTTTGTAATATTTCGAGTTCACTTTTATAATGAATATAAAAGATTGGAAGTAGAAGCTCTGTAAATATACTCAGCAGGATAATATTGCCTCTCAATTAGTGTTAAGTTATAACATCTTACTTTAATGATTAGGAGAAGAAAAAAAAAACAATAAACGAAATATGCGGAAAAAATAGTTGGCAATCACTGGAATAAAACTTGTAATTTGATCATTGGGATCCAATACTAAACAGAAATCATGTAGGCAATTTGTGTCTTTAAAAGAAATCCTTGGAACAGGCATAATGTCCAGGATCTTATTGGAGAAAAAAAACGAGGTGTCCAATACATCAGACATGACATAGTGCTGCCCCATTTTCCTCAGGAAACGCAGCTCTGTTCCATCATCATCAACACTTTCAACCTGCAAAATATGAAAATGTCACATTATATAACAAGCTTGTACAATGTACTGACAAAATGTAAGGGTCATGCTTTAATGTTGATTTTCAGTATAGATTGTAAACAGAAAAAACTCCACATTTGTTTCATGTTTGTGCTGTTGCTTCTGTTGTTTATCTTACAAGGTTTGTTGTCAACATCCAAATAAATTTTCATGAGGTTTAAATAACTAAGTAATTTAATCCAAAACTTAAATCTGTTTTGTACATTCCATAAAGTTTTTTTTGGCACAAATGGCAAAAGGGGGTTAGGATCGGTCAGGTAAACCGAGCCACACATATTATTTAATTTGGTCTAATTGTATTTTACTTCCAGGTTCCTTGTAATAAAGTGTTAAAATGTAAAAAAACAAACACTTTAAATAGTTAACATAAAATAATACCTAAAAGTTATCTTTATAGATAAAACAACTAAGTCAATATTTTTTGTAGCATTTTTTTGTTAAAGTTTGTGGTTGCTATGGTTATGAAAATGCCTACATAAATAGCCAATGAAAAGATGGATTTTGATTATTTAAAGTTTTTTCGGCCATAACAAAGACTAACTAAAATAATCCTCAAAAGACTGTTCAGACATCTGCTTAAAACTTTTCTGTTCAAAGATTTTGATTACCGAATAGAAGTACATCAAACACAAAATAAAAGAACTTTAACCCTTTTTTGTTTCACCATCAAAGACTACAAAGAACAAAGTGGCTAGTCTTGTTAACACACCTTTTAGAACAGGTGGCAATTAGGGGCAATAAAAATTATAAAGGTAGACACAGGTGGGCCACACAGGTGGGAGGTGTTACTATACACTACATTCAACCTCACTTTGAATCTGTAGTATCAAAAGGATGTGGATTATCACATTGGTGATAATTAAAAGTTCAAAATATTTCAAAAGACAACATCAAAGGCTTTTTTCTAAGCTTTGTACTCTTGTACTTCAACAAATAAATGGAGTCTGTGTTATGAGCAGCATGCCAGGAGTAAAATTGAGTTAAAATTTACTTATTTATTACAAAAATTAGGCAGATATATTTCAAGCACTATTTCATTAATGTGGACCAACATAAAGCTGGTTTAATTAATTAGGCACATTGATTTGCAAACAATCACTTCAGCTCATAACAAAGGTTCCAAAAATTTAAATAAAATGGGTGTCTGTGTTATGAGCAGAATACCATGAGTTACAATTGGGTTAAAATTAGCTTATTTATTACAAAAATTAGACAGATATATTTCAAGCACTATTTCAATAATGTGCACCAACATAAAGCTGGTTTAATTAATTAGGCACATTGATTTGCAAACAATCACTTCAGCTCATAACAAAGACTCCAAAAATTAAAATAAAATGGGTGTCTGTGTTATGAGCAGAATACCATGAGTTAAATTGGGTTAAAATTTGCTTATTTATTACAAAAATTAGACAGATATATTTCAAGCACTATTTCATTAATGTGCACCAACATAAAGCTGGTTTAATTAATTAGGCATGTTATATGCGAACTATCACTTCTGCTCATAACGAAGACGCGATTCTAATGGTGAGAGAATGACCATCAAAAATGCATTTATCATCATAAAATTTATCACAAAGTGTCTCAAGTAAAAAGAAGAAACATTAACAAAAGAAATACTAACCTTCCATTCGTGTGCACTGCTCGGTTATCAACCAAATTGAAGAAAAACGTCCTTGGATCAAATTGTCTTCCGCTCATAACAAGTGTCAAAACCAACAGACACGAACGCAGATCAAGCTCTCTTTGTAAATCACAACGTGCTTGGCACAAACCAATGACGCGTTGCTTTTAGTAAACAACTTGTGGAATGTATTAAGCAAATTTACAATATATCACAATTTTACCCAAAGTTGCAGCGTGTGTTCTTTCGCTCATAACGCACAGGACACCAATCACTTGCGAGTTATATATATGACCATAAATTACGTAATTTTACAATCACAAATCTCAGTTTTGTCCTGTGTACAGTACTAAAGTGTACATATTAAGCCATGTGGTCTTTGTGACGAAAAAACACTTTGTTGCAGTAGATACATGCGTCGTCTAGCATTAATGTAAATAAGACACTAATGGTTATGAGCGGAATGTAGATTTATCGCCAGTAAAATCATGCAATTTACTTAAATATACATGGAAACAATTTAATGAGAAAATAACAAGAGTATTTATCTTATGTTAGGTGGTAGTTGTGGTCTGTATATTGCTTTTGTACATGGGGCATTTGTTGATCAAAATTTGTAGTCGTCATGATGTAACAAAATGGCCATGGTTTTTACCCACTATTACTGTCGTTTTAGCTTTTTCCTGAACTTGGTGCAAACCAAACATAGCAAACTTTGCTCCTACTAGGTTCTATAAAGTCTTTCCTGGACATAGTTGTAAAAGCAACTTTGAAATTTTTTACATATCCTTTGAAAATTGATTTTTTGTTCAACATACACTCAGTGTACCTATGATCTGAGCCGTACTCATATATGATCTACACATTGGTTAATATATAATATGGATACAAAAATATAATATATTTTTGCCAAAATGATAATCTACATACATTATCCAGGCCCTAATCTTGCCGGTGAAATGAGCGGATTTTTTTCAGTGAAAGTCAACTCAAGTCGCCGAGTTATTAGCAGTAGTGAGAAGTCGAAGTCGCCTCCGTAATATTCTGGACCTAATCCGATTTCAGAAACGAAATCACACAACAGACGTCACGACCCTGTGTCACAATATGTCAGCCTGTGTTTTTTCTTTGGCACCAGACTGTAAGTTGTAACCTCAAGTAACCATGAACCAGCCTCTTAACGGGAAGTGGTTTCTGCACACATGCACTGTAATTTGCGATTGATTTGATGAAATGTTTTACCTTGTTCAATTTATTATCAAAAGAAACCAACAAATGTCAGTTTCTGTTGTGAAGAGATTAAATACATATCATAGTGACAAATCTAATGTTGATATTCTTCAGATACACCCGTAAACCGGGCTATTGTTTTTCAAAGAGATGCATGTCGCGCCATATGTTGTGACCAGTCAAGCGTTTTTAATCATCAGCCACATTCATTTCAGTAATGCCAGAAAATACTATTTAATACTTTAATTTTAACATGATGGCACTTTATCAACTACTTAATAATATCACATTTTTGAAGAATCATATCGGCCTCCCCCACCCAAACCCCCAATACTTGCTGCTGGTAATAACTTGGTACTTGGTGATGACTCGACCAGAAGCGGTCAGGCCCTTTATAAGGGCCCCATGGGCAACCTAGGGAGACACCACAGCATCGTAGAGGTCTAAAATTAATGAGCTACTCTTGATTCACTAATATCAAAACCTATATTAGCTCGGCCATTTACCTTTCGACCGACCGTTCAGAATTGCGCCAAATTCCCTCAATCAAAATTGCGCACCCTTTTTTCTTTGGTATTTAACTGCTCCATTCAAATTCCATATCACCACCACCACCCCCACCCACCTGCTACCGATTTGATCGGGCTGCTGGTGCTCCCTTGCACCTCCCCCACCTTTCCTGTCATGGACGGAGGAGCCAGCCAAGGCCGGCTCTTTTGACCATGACAGGCATGCGCTACAACAGCTTGTTCTGAATGTGCACGTAAAACCCTATGACATGACATGACAAGAATCATACATACAACTGTTTTGTTGAAATTTTATTACCGGAAGATGTATTTTATATCCAAATATTATGTTAGAACCAAGTGTAAAATTCAGAAATTTTTTGATTGAACGTGAAAACTGTCAAAATATACCCGATAACTGTTCACTTTGTGTTATTTTATTAAACTTCTCCCCTTTTATCTGGAAAAGGAGAAGTCACTTATCTACTTTTTCATTTCTGTATTAGGGCCTGGGTATCTCTTCATGGATTCGTTTTCATGTGTACCTAAATAAAAACATATATTACATGTACATAATTTATGTAAATAGCTACATGTATATATATATATATATATATATATAGGTAAAATGTACCATCTGAAGGGTGAAACATGACATTAACTTGCATGGTCCTTATATTCCTAAAGTCTATATAATTCTAACCAATTGTGTAATCGAAAGTTGATGAGCTGTTGCCAACCGAATATAACCGTTGACAGGCGTCAAATTTGGCAAATTAGAGAGCAGGCGATTTGGCCTACACTGTTGGAGATTTTTTGAGAACATTAAGACCAGAAGGCATAGCAACACGGCAAATTTCAGTAAATCAACTTACAGGAGTTGTTTTTCAGTATGATGACTAATTACATGTATCAACTCCCATCAGTAGACCCATTGGACTATGTCTCGTTCCAGCCAGTGCACCATGATTGATATATCAAAGGCTGGGGTATTAGCTATCTTGTCTGTGGGGTGATGCATATAAAAGATCCCTTGCTACAACGGGTTGCCTCTCTAAGACTATATGTCAAAATTACCAAATGTTTGACGTCCAGTGGTTGATGATTAATAAATCAATATGCTCTAGTGGTGTCGTTAAACAAAACAAACTTTTAATTACATGTACTAACATGCAAAATGAGACATGGACAGTTTGGTCTAAAGATGCTGTTTAATTTCTAGGGCATTGGAGCATATACAATGTATCCATGACTTGAACACTACAGTAATTTCCTAAATTCCAGCCCTGCAATGATCGATGATAAAATTCCAACTGATTCCAAACACTAAGCTAGGAACCAAGCAGACAGTGTAAAAAAAAATATAGAACAGAGCTTCTAGATTATGGTAACCCCACTCACATGGCTAGTGATATTCAATGTTGGGCTAGTAAACAACTACTATTGTTATGCCTGACGGCTAGTGAAAAAAGAAGAAGTCAAGTGTTGCAGTTGAGTCTATTTTGTAAATATGAATATCCTGCCCCAACCCCAACCCCCCAATGTAAGTGTGTGTATGCTCTTTCTCCCTCTTTAGATGACATCCAATAATTATTATTATTTAGTAAATATGTGTTACCTTTAGCAAAGTAGGGCTAGTGAATTTGTTTAAATCACTGATCCCGTGGCTAGTGAATTTTATTTTAAAAAAATTCTAGAAAAAACTAAAGTGTCATTTAAACAAATATTCTTTTCTTTTTAGATTGCCTTGATGCCTGACGATGAGTACGATAGAGCTGAAGAAATGTGGCGTCAAGTTTGACCCACCTGCTCTTGTCCTAATGTACATGGACCGCAAGGCGAACAAACTGAGACTGAGGACGATGCCGCTACGCAACTTCGACAAATCATCGAAACTCGAAAACGTCATTGAAGGCCTCAAGTCGAAGCAGGCGAAATACGTCGCTCACATCCAACCCGCACAGCTGCTGAGACTGTTGACAATCATTAAAGACAAGCTGAACGGAATGAGCCTGGAGGCAAGTCTAGCGCGGAATGATGCCCTCGATCAGATAGATCCAGATGAAGACTTGAACAAGCTCGACGAGGAGACTCTGTGGAGGAAGAAGTTACTCATGGACAAGGAGTTCGAGAAAAACAGGAAGAAACCTGGCGATCCAGAATTTCAGTATGAGGTGACTGAAGAATTCGAAACCGAAGGTCCTGGGATTGAATCTGCTGGCTGGGACTCAGATGGATCTGATCCTGAATTTTAATTGGTTGAATTCTGAGGAAGTGGATGAAATCTGAATTCGGATGGGCTAAATTCTGAGGGATTGGATGAAATCTGAATTCGGATTGGATGAAATCTCAGGAAGTGGGTTAAATCTGAATTCTTATTGGTTAAACCCTGAGGAAGTGGTTTAGATCTGAATTCTAATTGGTTGGATTTTGATGAAGTTTCTATATTTAAAATTTTATTGATTAAACTCACATGATTACTGTAGATCCTGAAATTAACGCGTCCCAAAATTAATGCGAGTTACAGTGGTCAGACTAAAATACGACATCAAATTAATGCAAGTGGTCTCCCTTTGAAATATTAACTTTCCTAACACCACATGTCTGTGTACCTTTTGATTAAATCCAAGTTACAGTAGTCTTCAATGACATCAACTCCCTAACATGTCAGTGTAAACACCAGTTCACCTATTTAGTACCTATTGGATTTGATGAGATCAACTCAAAGCATATTTTTGGGCCCTACTTTACTTTAAGTTGATAGCAATTTACCATTACAATAATACAGAGCTTCTAGAATTGTTTATAAATCAGATATGTCATTAAAAAAATTACTTCTACTAGGGGAGATAGATACTTGAAAACACTCAGAACATTAGGGGGAGATAGAGCTTGAAAACACTAACATTAGGGCTTGGAGTGGGGTCAGTATATTCATATTTACTAAATAGATTAAACTGCAACATTTGACTCTTTTTTTTTTTTTCACTAGCCGTCTGGCATGGCAATTGTAGTTATTTACTAGCCCAGCATTGAATATCACTAGCCACGGGAGTGGGGCTACCATAATCTAGAAGCCCTGCTGTATGCCAACACAGTTGCAGGGAACTTGAACAATAAAGACAAAGAAAAGTTTGACCACAATATTAGCATGCTAAAACCCATTCACGTCAGATGGATCGTGACAGGATGGCCAAAGACTCTGCAATCGTCACACGTGGCTGGCAGCTTGCTGGACTATTGGACAATTAGCAGGGCTAGCTCTACCACTCACTAAATTCGCCAACTGCGAATTTTGAAAGCAGTTGGCGAATTTTATTTTAGTTTGGCGAAATAATTTCATGTAATAATTGACATTTTAAAGAAAATAACGGACAATTTCTGCAATTTTTGAAGTTTAATAGACAAGTTGGCGAAATGTTTTGAAGTTTAATAGACAAGTTGGCGAAATGTTTTGAAGTTTAATAGACATGGCGAAATGTTTTGCTCACCCAGAGCTAGCCCTGAATTAGTCAGTCTACTTTACGATGATTTGTGCTCCAGTTCTGTTTTATAAATATATTATAATTTTTTTTTTTTTTTTTTTTTTGGGGGGGGGGTGCGATTATGTTTTAATAACGTGGGACACATACAAAACATAGAAATAAATGTGTAATATTATTAATGCGAATAACATGAACTCAAATTTTTCGCATTAATTTTATGATCGCATTGATTTCAGGATCTACAGTATATTATATCAGTTTAGGATTATTTTTTTATGAAGACACATATATGTATGTATAATGATAATCTTATTTGGCTAAACTTATAAGTGATTAAATCAGAGATTGGCCATTCAGATTCAAATACTTTGATTCTGACTGGTGATTATAATTTATATAATATAAAATAAATTATTTCATCAGTGATACACAATCCTGTATTTCATTATGGACAATCAAAAACTGGAAAAAGTTCATCTGTATTAGTTTCCACTTGTTTCAGCATTAGAGATTTATCCATCAGCATTTGTTTTTATTCATAGTTTTTAGTCATCAACATCATGAGTTACATTGTATTACTCATCTGCATTAGAGTTTTACTTTCCTTTCAGAAAAATATTTTTATCTACGCACGTGTAAATAATAATGTAGATGATTAACTATGCAAATATTTATTAAAGGCAGCAATTACATTATACTCCATTATGCTCTAGATAGAATAAGAGTGACGTCACCACAGTGGTACCAGCTATATAGGTACTGTACCTCATGTATCCATGTTTGTTTATTTTATTAATATTAAACAGGGCTTGAAGTCAATGTCACCTGCTGTATATAGCTATGATATGAATTACTTTAGGTCAGAGGTTTTACTGATGGCAGTTTTTTTGCTGCTGGATAAACAACATTCTGTTTTTTGAAGAGATATTGTTTGGTTTTTAATTTCGTGTTTATTTGTTGCAAAAGTTACTGGTATTAAATTGGTATGGGTAGGGTTAATATTAAAATATGTTAGCAGTTGGCCTTCGAAAAACACTTCTGAAATGACCATAGGTAGCAAAAAGTTTGTTTTGTTTAACAACACCACTAGAGCACATTGATTTATTAATCATCGGTTATTGGTAATTTTGACATATAGTCTTAGAGAGGAAACCCGCAACATTTTTTACATTAGTAGCAAGGAATCTTTGATATGCACCATCCCACAGACAGGATAGCACATACCACAGTCTATGATATACCAGTCGTGGTGCACTGGCTGGAATGAGAAATAGCTCAATGGTCCCACCGATGGAAGTTGATCCTAAACCGCCAGCGCATTAGGCGAGCACTTTACCATTAGGCTACATCCCCCCCCCCCTACCCCACACACAATCAAGCATTTTACCACAGGGCTACGTCCTGCTCCCCCCTCCTAGGTAGCAATTTCAAGCCCTGATTAAAGGTAGGTAGGAATCTTAAGCACTGTACCTGTATGTCTAACACTTTAATTTCTTATACAGTATGTGTAATAGTAATTAGTTCACATTTACATTTGAAAAGTATATTTATGAGTGTAAATTTTATTTATCTGTAAATGCAGCTCTCTATGCTATCTTTTCCCACCTAGGAGCCAGATGTCGCCTGCTTGTATTTTTATACAGATAGTATGACATGTTTCAGTCGCCAAATGAAAAACATGGCCGAATATGCAATGACAGGGTTTCTGCCAGAGGGTAAAATGGGTATGGCACCATACCCAAATGTTTTTGCAGATTAATTTTTGTAACTTAACTGTTTGATAAAATTAATTACTCTTATCATTACTGTATGATTTTCTTAACCTTAACCCTAAACCTAACCCATTTTCTTTCTGGGGGAGGCTCCCCATACCCCCCTGTCTACTGTGGTTGCATTCAGCACACCAATTGTAATTATTCAATTCTATAGCGCCATACCCAAAAATGTATTTCTGGCAGAAAGCCTGGCTGAGATGTGTTGTTATTAGGAGACCAGTAAAAGCTTGTGTTCATGATAATTTACCGGCCTCGGTGGCGTCGTGGTTAGGCCATCGGTCAACAGGCTGGTAGGTACTGGGTTCAGATCCCAGTCGAGGCACTGGATTTTTAATCCAGATACAGACTCCAAACCCTGAGTGAGTGCTCCGTAAGGCTCAATGGGTAGGTGTAAACCACTTGCACCGACCAGTGATCCATAACTGGTTCAACAAAGGCCATGGTTTGTGCTATCCTGCCTGTGGGAAGCGCAAATAAAAGATCCCTTGCTGCTAATCGGAAAGAGTAGCCCATGAAGTGGCGACAGCAGGTTTCCTCCCTCAAAATCTGTGTGGTCCTTACCCAGCCTCGGTGGCATCGTGGCAGGCCATCGGTCTACAGGCTGGTAGGTACTGGGTTCGGATCCCAGTCGAGGCATGGGATTTTTAATCCAGATACCGACTCCAAACCCTGAGTGAGAACTCCGCAAGGCTCAATGGGTAGGTGTAAACCACTTGCACCGACCAGTGATCCATAACTGGTTCAACAAAGGCCATGGTTTGTGCTATCCTGCCTGTGGGAAGAGCAAATAAAAGATCCCTTGCTGCTAATCGGAAAGAGTAGCCCATGAAGTGGCGACAGCGGGTTTCCTCTCAAAATAGGTGTGGTCCTTAACCATATGTCGGACGTCATATAACCGTAAATAAAATGTGTTGAATGCGTCGTTAAATAAAACATTTATTTATTTATTTATTTCATGATAATTTGAAGTGTTTAGAATCACCACACATCCTAGTGATTCAGTAGGATGCACATATATTTTTAAAAGGTGCCTACATAAAAAAATAAAAAAAAAGGTTTATATTTTTGTTTCACAACACCATTAGAGCATGTCAAACAACACCATTAGAGCATGTCAAACAACACCATTAGAGCATGTCAAACAACACCATTAGAGCACATTCGATTCATCGATGATTGGATGTCAAACATTTGATAATTTTAACTCAGTTTTTATTGGAAATCTGCTACATTTTTCCAGTACCATAAATCATTGCTATTGGTAAAGTTTAATTGAATTACAAAAACTTGAAATACATTTCTGAATATTTTCAATTATTCAGCAGCTGTTAATAACATTACTGCCATAAAAAAAGACCTCACTGTGCTCATAAAAAAGAGTTAATAAATTAGTGAGGTCCAGGGATAGCCCTGGATTGCTATTTTTGTTCACCAAAAAATTTGCCAATCTTCAATTTCTTTCGCCAATCTAAATATATATTCGCCAGTAACATATTGGCATTTCAGTCAAAAGATTTTTTTTTAAATCTAGTTCTTTATGATAATATAGTATATGTTAAACTGTACTTATTATTCAGTTCACGTCTTGTAATCTAATAATGAAATACTGCTGATGTCTAGGGCTGGCTGTAGCCCAGTGGTAAAGCACTTGTATGATGTGTGGTCAGTCTAGGGTCGATCCCCGTCAATGGGCTCATTGAAGTCAGTGCATCACGAGTGGTATATCACAAAAGAGACAATTTTACTTTTTGTATGCAACAGAGAATTATATAAATTGTATGATATAATTTGAAAGAATCAAGTGAATTTTGATCCAATATATATTTTCCCAAAAAGATTCACCGGACTAAGATATACACTATACATATATTTTTGCACCAAAAGTGTGAAATATAAGTACCGGTACATAATGTTTACATATTTAATAGCCTAGCAACTTATATCATTCAGTATCTGAACTTTCGAGATATGTGTGCAAAATGCTGGAATAAATGAGGTCCAGAATGCCCTTTTGTTTTGTTACAATTTTTTTTAAATATGATGAGACATCAAAATAATTTTAAAATGACAAAATAAGTTTATAAATGTCCAATTATGGAGACGTTCAACCATTACATAATGTAAGATCTGTAATGTAAGATTTTTTTTTGTAACCCTGCCCGTGTTATGTTTTGTGATGATGACAATAATAACCCCACTAAAGTTCTTTAACAATTGTCTCCCACACACTTCCTTCTTTCCCTGTCACTGGCATTAACATAAATTTATAAACATTAGATTTTCTGTTCTTATCTTTTTTCTTTTCTGCTTTATATAAAAAAACCCTCAGTAGCCCCACCAGACTGTGCTACCCCCCCCCCCCCCCCCCCCCCCCCCCCCCAGATATTGTTCCAATGCCACAGCTAGGTCTGTAGGCATGTATCTTTAATCGCTTTGGTAATAGATGTATTATTGTATATATAATAGAAAAATCATATTTTAAAGAAACAAAATGGCCAGACTGGGTGTTTTATTTTATGAAAAAACAAAAGAATTAAAAATATGTAACTCTTGATCATACTCTACGCCATGACCTCGTTATGTAACTACCCTCCTAACTTCCCGGTATGATTTATAACTGAATACTATTCATAATTAGTATGGTGTCCAATTCAAGGTTATAGCCAGTCACCCAGCATAAAGACAAAGGAAACGTCTTTATGTTATTGCTATCAAAACACTGGCGTGCGACAGTTTTTCACAAGTAGGGAAAACAACTTTTTCAGTTTCACGCCGGTTTCGAGTTTTGTATTTCTGTGCAAGGGGCGGAGGGATGTATCATGTCGGCGCTAGTATTATATCAGTAGATACAGCACAAATGAATTATAATTTCGCCATTTAATATGTTTGAAATATAATCTGTAAACATAGAAAGTTTTAACTAATAATGATTGTATATAAGTGAGCAACATTATGTATTCCTCACCAACGCATCCACTTCGTGGAAATGAACTCAACCATGTGACCTAGATTTATAACATTAACCGGTATGACAAAACATGAACCACTGACACAGGGTCTCCTACACTCAATAAATACCAGAACCCTTTCTGTAAGTCAGTATATGAGGCAATTACCGCCATACAAGAACGCACTATACTGGTGAAAGCATTAATATACATGTTCTGACATCTACTTCACCCCACCCCTTAAAATAAAATGTGTACATCTAAAGGGAAATGCATGTATCGTATGTACGCACTGCGTGGGCGAATTATAGGCACATTTATTTTAGTCCTTGGCCCAAATATTTGGTGAATAAGTGAAACTAATAATTTTGGGGCTGAATTTTCCAAAATTGATTTTTGCTGAACGGTGAGTCATAAGTAGTAGAATAAACAAAGTTTTTGGTACATAATGGATAGGAAACACTCATACAGGGTCTGCTCCACTCAATAAATATCAGAACCCTTTCTGGAAGTCGGTATATGAGGCAATAACGCCATACAAGAACGCACTATACTGGTGAAAGCATTAATATACATGTTCTGACATCTACTTCGCCCCACCCCTTCAAATAAAATGTGTACATCTAAAGGCAAATGAATGTATCGTATGTACGCACTGCGTGGGCGAATTATAGGCACATTTATTTTAGTGCTTCGCCCAAATATTTGGTGAAGAAATGTAAAAAAATTATTTTGGGGCCGAATTTTCTAAAATTGATTTTTGCCGAATGGTGAGTCATAAGTAGTAGAATAAACAAAGTGTTTGGTATATAATAGATAGGGACCACTCACATAAGGTCTCATCCACTCAGTAAATATCAGAACCCTTTCTGGAAGTCGGTATATGAGGCAATTATCGCCATAAAATAACGCTCTATAGTGGTGAAAGCACTGATATATGTTTTCTGACATCTACTTCATCCCACCCCTTCAAATAAAATGTGTACATCTAAAGGCAAGTGAATGTATCGTATGTAATGCAATAAATTATAGGCAAATTTATTTTAGTCATTCAGATAACCGAGGCCGAATTTAACAACATTGATTTTTACAAATTGCTTTGATCTAGATGCAAATGCATGTAATGCGTAACGTTACATTCAATAAATGATTAATACAAACGTTAACTATAATTTGTCTTTTCTGTTTAAAGAAAAACAAACTTTAATTATCAATTTTCCGATCTAAATTAGATTAATATGACAGTTAACCGATCTAAATTAGATTAATATGACAGTTAAGCTCGGTTATAGAGTCTTAGACTCTTCCCTCGAGAATGCCGACATAGTTTCAACTTTCTGTCTTTGGGATACTATTTAACAATCATGTCAACAGGGGTAAACTTAGGTAGGTTCGCGGACAGGTTTTGTATTTGAATTGTTAAAATACGACATTTCAGCCTTTTGAGCACAGCACAGGGGGGGGGGGGGGGGTGGGGGGGGGGGGGGGGGGCGGAGTAAGGGGTATTTTTATGGGTGGGATGAACGTAGCCTCGTGGTAAAGCGTTCACCTGATGCACGGTCGGTCTAGAATCGATTCCCACCAGGGGCCCATTGGGCTATATCTCATTACAGCCTTTCCTCCACAACTGATGTACCAAATGCCGTGGTATGTACTATCCTGCCTGTGGAATGCTGCACATAAAATACTCCTTGCTGCTAATCGGAAAGAGTAGCCCATTGCGTAGCGGCAGCGAGTTTCCTCTCTCATTATCTGTGCGACACTTATATTAGCCATAGTATGTCCAACGCCATATAACCCTTATTATAAATGCATTGAGTGCGTCGTTAAATAAACAAACCATTCTTCCTTTCCTCCAGATACCTATTTACAGCAATGTCTACAGCTGCTAGTTTACTAATGGTGATGTGTTTGCTAATGTTCGGGTGCGAGTGTCTAGCAGACGACCAGTGCAAGACAACCTGTCTGAATTACTACTGGCGATGTGACATGGAACAGGGATGCCGGGATTCGAACACAGGTCTCAGGAAGTATGCTGGGACGCCACGACCACGACGTTGTGACGACCATGACGTCAACAACAGATTCCACTGTGACGAGTAGTCACTCGGCCATAATAGGTGTTTGACAAACGTCATTGTGACGTCATCTCTGACAATCTTCTTGGCGTCCAAGATACGCTAGCTGAGTTTTATCAATGGACCATGATTTGTCAAGATCTGTTGCAAGGATCAATAAAAAAAAAAAAAAAAAAAATGTCATATCAGTAATGTTTTGGGGTTTTTTGTTTTGTTTTTTCTTATATTAAACCCAGCTAGACAGTTACATTAAAGAATGTGTCGGTGTTAGGTAGGGTTTTTATTGATGTTTTATTTAATCGAAAAAGAAATACATTGAAAAAAGTTCGGCCCTCTTTTTTCTTGGTAGCATCGGATTCCTAGAACAATTTTTTCCTCCTAGTATACATGTAGGTAGGAAACTGTTTCAAGAAGAAACCCGTACAACGTATTTAATGTGCCTTTAAATTAGATCACTTGAATATTATGTGTGTGCTGATAACACGTGCACATTGCAAAGCAACTTTATACAGCTGTTCTAGCCATGACTGTATACCGACAACAGGCGCGTGTGCAGGGATTTTAGCAGGAATACGGTGGAAGTCTAGACTGTGGCGATCAAGGAAGGTTGGGGTGGGGTGGGTGTCGAGTCACACTCTGCCAGGAAATATGTGGGGGGAGGGGGGGGGGATAATTTGCTTGAGTAGGGGTGGAGGGAATCGACCTCTGAAACCCTCAGGCGCGTATGCAGAACTTTTAGCGGGGATTGGGGGATCTAGACTGTGGCGATCGAAGTTTATAGTGGGGTCAAGTCATGCTCTTCCAGAGAATATATTGAGAGAAAAAAATGCTTAAGCAGGGAGGGGTTTCGACCTCCAAAACTTCCCCCTGCACACGCTCCTGAACAAGCTGTATGTGGGATCATTTTATAATCGTATTGGTACACAGTTATAGGTTGTACTATACCAAATAAAATCCCATAGGTGACCAGATAAATGGTTGTCCTTAAAAACACTATATGCAATACATCAGCCAAACCCATAAATATCAGTACTACAACCCCTACCTCATAGTTATACAGACTGAACTGAACTGAACTTTATTTACACTGGCCGTAATTTAACGGCAAAATTTAATTAAATAAATAAATGACAAGATGGCACATTCGTCATAATAATGTACACCAGTTAAAACAAGTGTATATCTATGGATTTGTACTTGCATTTGAAAACATACATTGCATATACAAATAAAATAAAATTTTAAAAACAGATTTCAGCCATGGGCTTTCTGAGAACACCAGTTTTTTTTACTGTCAAATAGCATTCTAAATTTATAAACATTTAGTCTAGACTGGCAACACTTTGGCAGAAGTCTTGTTCTTTCATCTTTTAAAAAAGGACAACACATTATATAATGAAATTCATCACCAATTTCGTTATTTGTACACCGAAAGCATATTCTATTTGTTAAAGTTATTTTTTTCCATCTGCCTTTTTCAATGGGAAGATAATGATTTGAGAGTGGAAAATGTAATAGTGGTAACCAATATTTTTTCTCTAAATTGGTTAAATAGGTCTCGAACACAATATTTGATTTAAACAGCCTGTAACAAGATGCTTTAGATGAGTTAACAGTTTAATTGTTCCTTGTTTGTAAGAACTGATCCTGTAATCTTAAAACAATTCTTTGTTTTAATAGATTTACATCTGGTAGCTGGTTACACTGTGCAGTCGATACATTACTATATCCAACGTCATCCAAAACAGATTTGATAAACCTTAACCATTTATGATCACATATTCCATTTTTATAATCATTCAGCAATAATTCATATATCAAGAGTGATAACTTTGTGTGTTTTCCAGTTATTAGTTTAAACCAAAACGTGATCATTCTTAATTTGACATCAAGGGAGACTGGGTATAGATCTCCAGGACTCTTTCTGGGTTAAGTTACCTTGATATGAATCACGTGTTGACATACATACGTTTCCAGAGGTGGATCTAGAGGGGGGGAGAGCAGGGACCCGCCCCCCTAAATTTTGCGACAGTTATAATTTTATTATATATTAATTTTCATTTTTTTATGATCCCCTCCAAACCTCCCCCAAAGTTCCATTGGCATTCCGCCTCATTTCATTAGGGCCCCACCCCATATGAATTTTCTGGATCCACCACTGGTTTCCCAAAATTCATTAATTTCTATCTAACGCTTAAAGGGACTCCTGAGTTTGCAGCCATTTTAAGGTATTTCCAATTAACAGCGTTTATTTTCGACAATTAAAATTACGTATTAAATAATTTTCTTGTTTAAAATACCGGTGTCTGAATACACAAAGTATTTGCGGTCGATTACTAATTGTTGTGGCAGACAATTTTAATTTTACTTTATGATAAATATATTTTGTTCGTACGTACGAAATTACTGGGAAGTAAAATCCGGTTTGGGGTACCACAAACATTAGAACAACAACTGAACAAAAAAAGAAACTTCCGATGTGTACATATAGTATTTGTTGTGTTAAAGAATTCATTGTGTAATGAAATTATATAGGTAGTATTAGCCTTGAGCTGTATTATCAGGATTCATGAATTTTATCGATTATTTTTGCACTGTTAATCGTCGACAACGTCAAATTCAATTTGCACGTGCATGCATGGTTCGACATGTCCCGTGTAGTATTCGGTCAATTTGTTTTACTTGTCTTACTGACATTGTTGTCAAGTGAACGAAAACGCTTCAAAATTTGTAAAAAAAAATATAACGTTTTTTACATTGTAGCATTTTTAATATGCCAAGAATACCCAACAATTTACGTGAACGGGCGATTGGCATGCTTGATGTTGGCATGTCGACAGAAGACGTTGCAAGGCATGTTGGGAGTTCTAGTCGAGCGATACGAAATCTTCGCGTAAGATTTCGAACGACAGGAAGCACCAACGACTTGCCACGTCGTGGACGTCCGCGTGTTACAACGCGTGGTCAAGACCGCTATGTCATGAACACGCATTTGCGCAATCGATTCCAAACTGCCACTCCTACTGCTGCTAACACACCTGGGCTTCCTAATAACCGAATCAGTGGGCAAACTGTTCGTAATCGTCTGCGGGAGAACGGATTACATGCACGATGTCCTTACGTCGGATACGTTTTAACGCAACGTCATCGTCTAGATCGTCTTAATTGGGCACGTGTACATACTCGTTGGATACGGCGACGCTGGAATACCGTTCTTTTTGTCGGATGAATCCAGATTTTCTTTACAACGTGGTGATGGCAGGGTGCGCGTCTTCCGTATGAGAAATGAACGCTATGCTGACTGTTGTGTTATTGAACGAGATGGTTTCGGGGGTGGGGGTACCGTCATGGTTTGGGCAGCCATTGCCCATGGTTATCGTTCACCACCTGTCGTCATTGATGGCAATTTAAATGCTCAACGTTACCGCGATGACATTCTCGCTCATCACGTCATTCCTCTGTTCCATAACAACGCCAACATCTCGATTTTTCAGCATGATAATGCAACCTCTCATACAGCTAGAGACACTGTAAATTTTCTTAGAACAAATAACATTGATTTCGTTGATGACTGGCCCGCTAAAAGTCCTGATCTCAACCCCATCGAGCATGTCTGGGATAGTCTGGACAGACGATTGAGGAGTCGTCCCAACTCACCCGCTAACGTCGACGAACTTCGTCAAGCGCTCATTCAGGAATGGAACAATATTCCACAGGCAGAAATCAACACTTTAGTCAATTCTATGCGCCTGCGATGCACTGCAGTGGTCAATTCAAGAGGTGGTCATACCCGTTATTAAGTGGGGTTTTTTTGTGTTTTTTTAACCCCTACCACACTTGGTCAAAATTTCTCCCAGTTTCTGTTAACCTATGGCCATGATTTTTACACCAAACGATGCATCATGGAACACTCTTTAAACGCATATATAACAATTATTCCCCCGGTTTGTTTTCATCAAGTTATATTCAAGCAAAGTTAGCAGAAGTTTCTTATTTTGTTCAGTATATATTTTTGTTTATGCAGGTCCAGATATTCTTTAAACATGTGTTTAATACAGGCGCGTGCGCGGGGGTGGGGGGTCGAAAATTGTCAGAAAGCAGCTCGGCTAGCCAGCAGAAAACACCTCAGAATAGCCCTAGAAGGGGTCAATTTTTCAAAATTTTCGGGGGGAACACCCCCCAGAACCCCCGCCAAGGGCTTCGCCAGACACCTCGACCCCCCCCCCTCTACAAACTTTCCTGCGCTCGCCCCTGTAATATGTAATGTTTTGTGTCATTAAAAAGGCTCTGTTAGTCGGAAACATCTCTCAATGGAGGCGAACTCGGGACAGTACGTTTACGGTTCTGCTGAGTCAAACCAGATCCCATTACCGATAATGTTAACTTGTTCTAATAAATCTGATGCAATCAGTGTATCAGCACACTCTGCATTAAATAGCATTGCACTTTTCAAATAATCTACCTGAAAAAACGGGGTGTTGCACAGCTTTCAAGTTGCAGGATGCCGATTGGTTAATAAAGTTAAAGTTTGTTTGTTTAACGACACCACTAGATCACATTGACTTATTAATCATCGGCTATTGGATGTCAACCATATGGTAATTTTGACACAGTCATAGATAGGAAAGCCGCTACATGTTTCCATTAGTAGCAATAGGTATTTGATATGCACCATCCCACAGACAGGATAGCACATACCACGGCCTTTGATATACCAGTCGTGATGCACCGGCTGGAACGAGAATTAACCCAATGGGTCCACCAACGGGGATCGATCCCAAACCAACCATGCATAAAGCGAGCGCTTTACCACTGGGCTACGTCCCGTCCCTCCGATTGGTTAATAATACCGTTTGGTATTCTCGAACATTAACCGGCCTCGGTTTCTAAGGGGCAACTATCCCCGTTGACAGGAAACCCGCTGTCGCCACTACATGGGCTACTCTTTCCGATTAGCAGCAAGGGATCTTTTATTTGCGCTTCCCACAGGCAGGATAGCACAAACCATGGCCTTTGTTGAACCAGTTATGGATCACTGGTCGGTGCAAGTGGTTTACACCTACCCACTGAGCCTTGCGGAGCACTCACTTAGGGTTTGGAGTCGGTATCTGGATTAAAAATCCCAAGCCTCGACTGGGATCCGAACCCTGTACCTACCAGCCTGTATACCGATGACGTAACCACGACGCCACCGAGGCCGGTCCTCTCATTGACGACAAACACGAGTCACCGGAAGGGTTCACAGTGTATTTACAAAGGGAACATGGATTGAACTTCCGCACACACGCAGCAAAGACAAAACGAAATAAACGACCCTGTAAAGACAATAGACAATAATAAATATAACAGGCTTAAATAGTTATAATACACACAAAACATTCAATCAAAATTCAGTCATAAACATAATTCATAATTCAAATATGATTGAATTATACCAAGGAATATAAATAACATGTACAACATGATCTGCCTTTATTAAAAACCTGAGTAATTATACAGGCAATCCATTATCAACGTCACTTCCGTTAACGTACTTGCTGTCAAAATAAAATACACATTTACTTCTACATGTAAATAAAATGCGTAACGCTTAATTGGAAAGGCATTCGTTATATTTATATTTAATAATTAACCGATCTGTCAAATATGGAAATACTTATTTACTACACCAATATTTCAATATATCAATCTCCAGTGATGGAATACACCACACACAATACAATCATCTTTTATACAACACACATACGATTAAAATGCACTGGTCAGACGCTCAAGAAACGTACGTGCGGCATACCATGCACGTGCGTTATACAACAAATACCACACACAATACAAATACATTACACTACATTACACTACACACCTTTGCTATGGGCAAAATGGTCAGTAACTGGAATATTAGTTGTTACATAGTTCCAGCCTAGAAACAAATAAAATGACATAAGTTAGCATGTAAATACAATTATTCCAATATGGCTGCCATGATAAGATACGTTAACTATACATTTTTAATACACAATTAACTAAGAAAATAACTTATACATATATATTACTTTAAAATATGAGTTTTTATTATAAATAGAAACATTATATAACTGTAGTTAGTTTGTATATTAATTACTAAGCTTACTAAACAACTTTACCATTTTTTAATTATAACATGTTTACTAGCTTTTAATCAAAACTCTTTAATGTATATAAAATTACGTACTTGTTATAAATACTATTTTATATTATAATAACATTAAAACATGCTTGTTAGTCATACCTTAATGTGTGCAGTGGAAATGATACAAGAAACGAAGTAGAAATAGAAAGTCGTGAAGCGGAGCAGTGAAAAGAACGTCTTGAAAAAATGTACAGTAGTGTCTGTCACGTGATCATAAAACAGTGACCACTACACAATAAACTATACCGATTGGTCTAACCACCCGCACGGACAATTCGCCCCCATGGTTAGCGGGAAACATCACTTGGGCGTTGCCCGTATAATATATTCTATACGGGAAAATCTAGTAAACGAATAAAACATTAAAGGTAAAATAAACAGTTATGTACAGAATAAAACACATTAGTGAAAGGTGTACGTTATAATATTTACATGGACCTCACACATTTCACTCACTGTTACCAATGTACATTGTAGAACAACGGCATGTAAAAATTAAAGTTATTCTTAATGTGGAAGCATAAATAACTGACTTCTTCAGACAAAAAGACGACTTTGCTTAGCTGAGCCGAAATTCAAGGTTTGGTACGGTATCACATAATTAGGAGGAATATCATAATTCAGTATTCGTAGCATTTTCAACTTTTTCATACGTTATAAGAAAGTTTGTGAAAATCATATATGTTTATATCCAGCGTTCGAGTGTTCCAAAGTGGTATAACACATTTTTAAAGATATACAAATAACGTGCATATATTTTATAATCGTTATGATGGCGATATGGTGATAGATAATTTCATCCTCTTGGTAAAACATTAGTTAGCTTAGCCATTAAATTCAAATTCAAATAATATTAATGTTTTACAAAGGAAAACATTGAAAAAAGGATCCGACACTTTTTCATTTGTTCGTGATATTTATACTACGCAAGATTTATCGTTTGTAACAATTGGCTTAACACAAATAATTCAGTAGCACGTAGACGTAGCATTTTAATGACATGCTAAAGTAAATGTGCAGCAACAGAACAAAATAGTAACTGAATACAATAAATTATTTTATTTTGAATATGAAAGCACAAGTAACTTTAATTTTCAGACATTTCAGACATAAATTTTTCAGGCGACTTTCTTAATCTGTGGCGGGATTCAACATTTGATATAAAGTCATAAAATTGGGACAGACGTAATAATTCGGTTTCCGTGGGATGTTAGACTTTTTCTGACGTTATAACAGTTTTTGTGAAAAACATAATGTTCAGTCTATGTCGCCTTTCTGTATTATGTCTGTTTAAACAGCGTCCATACATACATTTTATACACGTTATCGTCAGACACACCTATAGGAATGTATTCAGTAGTGGGGTCTAGAATATTGCGAGAGAGATTCCAATGGGGTCCCGACAGGATAATCCTGACAGTATATATTTATACAAATTACCATATGTGTGACTGTCTGTGTGGAGGGGTGCGGGTTCAACACCGGAAACCTGCATGAGCTCGCGCCTAATCATGATACTACAGCGCGAGTTAATTTCATATTAACAAGTTTTTTATAAGTTTCGTCAAATGATCAAGCACGCTGTCCTGGGCTAGCTGGACTACCTGGACTGTCTGCCCAGGACAAGTATTAATGTTTACTCTTTTTAAGATTCGCTATTGAGCTCAAGTTTGTATCGTCTTACGTTTTACAACACATCCACATATATACACATAAATTAAACACAATGGGCCGAATTTACACAGCCTGTTTTAGACTTGCAGCCGTGTAACTACATACATTTAGATAGCTTAACCACCTGTTTTAGACTTACAAGCATGTAACTACATACATTTACATAGCTTAAACACCTGTTTTAGACTTACAGGCGAGTAACTACATACATTTACTATACTTAAACACCTGTTTATATCTTACAGGCGTGTAACTACATACATCTACTATCTTAAACACCTGTTTATGTCTTACAGGCGTGTAACTACATACATCTACTATGTTTAAACACATGTTTATGTCTTACAGGCGTGTAACTATATACATTTACAATTCTTAAACACCTGTTTATGTCTTACAGGCGTGTAACTATATACATTTACAATTCTTAAACACCTGTTTATGTCTTACAGGCGTGTAACTACATACATCTACTATGCTTAAACACCTGTCTATGTCTTACAGACGTGTAACTACATACATTTACTATGCTTAAACACCTGCGTTTAAGAAAAACAGACATCGTAAATTTGGCCCCATATATCCATGTACAATGTTTCTGGTATATTTAAGACCGTGATATGTGTTGTCCTGTCTGTGGGAATGTACAATGTTTCTGGTATATTTAAGACCGTGATATGTGTTGTCCTGTCTGTGGGAATGTACAATGTTTCTGGTATATTTAAGACCGTGATATGTGTTGTCCTGTCGGTGGGAATGTACAATGTTTCTAGTATATTTAAGACCGTGATATGTGTTGTCCTGTCTGTGGGAATGTACAATGTTTCTAGTATATTTAAGACCGTGATATGTGTTGTCCTGTCGGTGGGAATGTACAATGTTTCTGGTATATTTAAGACCGTGATATGTGTTGCCTGTCTGTGGGAATGTACAATGTTTCTGGTATATTTAAGACCGTGATATGTGTTGTCCTGTCTGTGGGAATGTACAATGTTTCTGGTATATTTAAGACCGTGATATGTGTTGTCCTGTCGGTGGGAATGTGCATATACAAGATCCCTGAGAAAATGCATTGGGTTTTCTTCCAAAACTGAGTTTCAAGTTGCCAGGCTATTTCTTAATAGTACGTGCAATGAAGAATGAACATAATAATTTTAACATAAATACGTAACCTAAAGGAGTCGGAAGAGGCCAGCCACTGGGGTTGGGGGTTCAGCTGTATATCAATTCACCTTTTAACTGGGGAGACTGCATAGACTTTAGAGTTTGGACACCACTACCATTCTGGTCCCCAGCTTCCGACGCCAAAGCTAATTCTTGTTTTCAAATTAAATATTTTCCTATACGATTCGGGAATCTACCAGTCCGATGACTACTGAGCCTGGTTCGCGAGATAAACGAGCAAACTCTATTAAACGTCAGAACATGAGGTTACTATTTGGACGACTGACTACGTGTCAAAATTGTTTGACATCCAATAGCCGATGAGAAATTAATCAATGTGCTCTAATGGTGTCGTTAAACAAAACAAACTTTAAATTTAACTATTTGGATGACTTGCTCCCATTTTGACTATTTAATTAAACTCGAGAGTAGGACCAACAGTTCACGGTTTACTGAAAGATCTCGGCCAGATGATATTTTCATTTTAACATCAAAATATTCAGACCTGCCAACACGAAACATAGGCATTAGCGGCCCTGACACGTCGATGTTTGGGACTGAGTGTAAAACTGTGTTGTCGTCAACGCGGATAACGCGGAGAGTGGCGTTGTCTGAGTCTACTAACAGTCCGAGTGTGACAGTGAGTCGTGTGTCGTGTTTAAAACCTGTCACAGGACTGTGATCCAGGGCCTCTCCACGTGACACAACAAGTAAACAGAGACTGTTGTGAGATGGACAGCTGAACACACAGACACACCAAGCATGTGTGTTGTTCCAAATCCCTAGTGCATCGTCACAGTGTCCGTCCATACAAACACCGACTGCTGCTGCTGCCGCGTTGTTTAATCCTGCCGATTCTAGTACCATGCAGTCCACTTCCGTCTCCCAGTAAGAGATTCCTCGCCGTGGAATGCACGTTCTGGCAGTCACCCCACAGAAACGCTGCAGACTGGAAGTCTGGTCAGAAGTTGATGTTGCTGAAATTTTGTTCACCAGAATTCCAGATTCGTTAATACTACATATCTTCCTGTTGATAGTCTTCCGGTCAAACTCTACAGTTGGTACTGTGAGAAGGGACGTAAAAAAGATGAATAAACAATATGTACATCGTATGTTATTCTTAACTTTATGCTAAACAGGTTAAACGTTAACAATGTCCCACGGATTACGCAATATATTTTATGTAAGTATTTGTGTATAATTCCTAGAATTGATAGTAGTTATGTTTGATTAGACACATTTCATGTAGAACACACACACACACACACACACACACACACACACACACACACACACACACACACACATATATATATATATATATATATATATCAGGATATATCAGGATATGTTTATATCATTTGTTTCCCGTGACAAATTATATAACACATTTTGTGTGTGTAGGCGGGGCGGGGGGGGGGGGGGGGGGGGGGGAGGGGGAGGCAGATACTATAGGGCCAGTAGAGCAAAGACTAAAGATATAAAGACTAACTCGCTCACCACGGGTCTGATACTCTCTCTCTCTCTCTCTCTCTCTCTCTCTCTCTCTCTCTCTCTCTCTCTCTCTCTCTCTCTCTCTCTCTCTCTCTCTATCTATCTCTATCTCGCTCTCTCTCTCTCTCTCTCTCGCTCTCTCAGCTGTATCTGTGTACGTATGTACCTAGCAGTTGGCTCCTCCAACTAAAACTAGTTCAAATTACCATTTTTAGTTTAAAAGTAGTATTTTGAGTTTGAAATTGACCTCTTTAGTTTAAAACTACATTACCTGGAATATTTTTATTATTTAAGCATATAGAACAGAAAATCCAATTACGTTTGCTGCATATATGACGCCGCACTCCGCATTGGTGTCACTACGCTGGCTTATCCAAGTCAAAACCAAAGCCAGTTTTTTTTAAAGTGGGACACTTTTGACGGGCTCGTACCGATCTCGGTTTTCATTGGCTTATGACAAGTATAGAATTTCCCGGTTTATCTCCAAAATATTTATATCCATAGAGGTATGGTACAACGCCTTTCCAGGGGTCGGTGAGTGGGGGATTTGCCTTGAAATTTTGACAGTGGCCAGCTGTTGGCATACGCGTTGCATGTAAGGGGGTGTTACTAATTACGTAACGCTCTAGGGGTAGAGGAAGAGGGTACTGTGTTCGATTTACGTAAATATTTTTCAAGACTATATGTTATTTTTATTCATTACTTAGACCTAAAAAGGTGGGGGGGGGGGGGGGGCGGGTTAAATGTGCGGTCAGTCTAGGATCGATCCCCATCGGCGGGTATACAAAACGACCATGGTATGTGATATCCTGTCTGTGGGATGGTACATATAAACGATACCTTGCTAAAAAATATTTTTAGCGGGTTTCCAAGGCGCGTGTGCAGGGATTTCAGCGGGGTTGGGGTTATAGACTGTGTTGAGCGAAGTTTATATGGGGCCATGCTCCCCCCAAAAATACATTTCTATTTTTTTAAGCTTGGGCAAGTAAGGGTTTCGACCTCCAATACCCTCCCCCTGCACATGCACCCGATTCCTCTCTAAGATTATATGTAAAATTTACCAAATGTTAGACATCCAACAGCAGATGGAAGGAAGGATAGGATATGTTTTATTTAACGACGCTCTCAACACATTTTATTTACGGTTGTATGGGGTCGGATGATTATTAAACCAATATGCTTTATCTTTGATGTCGTTAAACAACCCCCACCCCCAAATTTACCCTTTCCAAACGAAATAATATTTATTTGAATTTGTCGACTTTAACACGTAAAATTAAGAAGTGAAAACGTTCATTGTCTACTTTAGTATATTTTATTTTAAAAATATATACATGATTAATGTGTTACTAGTATACAAACTAAACTTTGAACGTTCTACTAACACTTTATACAATAACAATTCTGAAATAGGAAGGTACGACTGTCGATAATACGTTGTCAAGATCAAACCGGTTTTAACTAAAGACTCTAGTACCGTATCCTCAACCGAACGTTCTTCGTACAGCGCAAGATTTCTCTTTTACTTTTTTGAGACGAACCCTACAATTTGAAATCGGTAAACGCACGTGTTAACTGAAACTGACAACAGGCTGACCTATGGCGGCACAGGCGACGAACCAAGCGTATACGTTTGACGATATCCGTTCATAGCGAACACACACGACTTTTTTAAAAGTGCATTTGAGCTTGTATTTCACATTTGTACATGATGTTATAATATGGTAACCAGAGAATGTAACTTTAAAACTGATAGTGTGGGTTTAAAAGTGACCTTTTTAGTTCAAACGTGACCTTTTCAATTGTTTTGTTTTACTTAAAGTAAACCATTGTCACTGTGCCCTGAATTTTACTGCAACCCCCCCCAACAACCCCCACCCCCCCCACCCCCCACACGTAGTTATTTTTCGCTAGGTATATGCCTAGTGACTTGCTTTTTCTCATTCGTTTCCTCTCTAGTTATCTCTTGTAGCTGGAAAGTTGCAGGACAGACAACTATTGCTGAAATCCGAGATTGCTGACAACATAGTTGCTCTCCATCAATGGATCAGGTAGGACCTAAAACCATTTAATGTCCAGGGGACCTTCCGTCTGAACAGTCATTGCACTTGTTGAGGCCTAGTTTCACGGTTACACCAACTGTCAAATAGCCGGTAATATGGACAAGCGGTAACAAGGAATTTGGTTACTTCTAACAGACTGAAAGTATGAGATTCACACATTGATTTAACCATATAATACAGAAACCCGTGGTCTTACTTACAAAGAAGTTCTCTGTATTGTCCTGACTCACTAGTACCGAAGAGGATTTTTTTCATCACATCCTCATCTGAAATTAAAAACAAAATGTTAAATGTTTAATTGCATCACTAGACAACATCTGATAATCAATGATTGGCTATAGGATAACAAACATTTGATAATTCTGTGACATAGTCTTTAGAGAAAAACCCAATACAGGATCTCTTTAAAGCATTTCCCCGTAGACAGGACAACACATACCACTTTCTTTGATGTATTAATCATTGAACACAGGTTGAAACGGGAAACTTTGTCTCAAATAAATGTTAATAAAATGTCTTTTTATATATATTACAATGACCGTCGTTACTGCGACATTTACACCATCCGACCACAAACTGTCGGTAACAAACGTACATCAATGCTATTCTGTTCATTACACCGGAATTCACTCCTTCCGACACCGACAGAGCAAATTAGGAACAGACGTGCATCCGACGTCTGAAAACACCCCTTTACAACGACATTACATGAACACATTTGCCGTAAAACACAGCCATTTGGCGTCCTTGGTCCCGTTGCAAGCTGACAGAAAGTTTGTTTTATTTAATGTCGCCACTAGAGCACATTGATTTTTTATCTTATCATCGGCTATTGGACGTCAAACACATGGTCATTCTGACACTTTTTTATTAGAGAAAGCCTTGCGGAGCACTCACTCAGGATTTGGAGTAAGTATCTGGATTAAAAATCCCATGCCTCGACTGGGATCCGAACCCAGTACCTACCAGCCTGTAGTCCGATGGCTTAACCACTGCGCCACCGGTCTGCAAGCTGACAGTGTCACATCTACATCTGTAGACGTGTATTGCTTTTACAAATACGCCTTTAGGGTGTATACTACCAAATCAAATCCCATAGACGACAATAGTAACATATGTGGCTCAAACTCCTACCTGCAGCGTATCAATCGACATAAACGCCACGGATATAAATACTACCACCCCTAGCACTTAAAGTGAATCAGAAAAAATTGGGGGTCAAGCTGCTCGTTTCTGAGATAACGGGTAGTGTCTATGAATACCCTAGTTCCGAACAAAATTCGAGTACCCTTTTTTTTACAGGTACTCCATACATGTTTCAAGCACAAGGCTACTTGACACATTGGTACTAGATGAAATAAAATTGCATATATTTTTTACCCAGATGAAACTATTATTTTTTACAACCAACACACTCACATTTATAACCAATCACAGGACTTGTGGTGTTCACTTCAAAAGTTGGGTGCACCTCGAACTTTGACCCAGCCGGAAGTTATTTGGTTTAGTACTACCTTTAGTCATTAAATTGAAGGATTAACTTTTGAACAATCAAGTCTACTTATTTTATGACATGTAAACGAAGTAGATAGTAATCGTAGACGTCTTTAACCAAAGAATGATTAGTGAATGCGCCTTGAGCTATTTCTCATTTCAGCAATGTACACCTCGATTGGTATATCAAATGCCGTGGTATGTGCTATCCTGTCTCTGGGAGTGTGCATATAAAAGATCCCTTGCTTATATAGGTGATTGGCAATTTGCAAAGGAGTTAACGTGCACATTCAGGACAGGATATATAGGTATATACAGACAACTGTTATATACAGACAAAGGAAAACACATAAAATAGTTTAAGAAAACTGAATATTTACTACATAAATGTTTTATTCAAAGCATAAACTTAATACATTTTGTTGAAACACACTCTATTATACACCTTTTGAAAACGTTTTTTTTTAAATGTTTTTCACTGGATTCTGTTGCCTGTTAAATTAATGCACGCCACGCAGGTAAGAAATCATTATATATTATCAAAAGGCCCAGCTTGCCTATGTGTAATGGTTAAACAAACATCGTGACATACTGTTAGGACTGCTTGTCGGACTAGCAGCAATCACACACCTTTGAATACATTACCCTTCAGTGTTAATATGTACGTTCAATGTAAGCCTTTCTCCAACCAATATCAAGTCGTCTTGTCATAGTAGCAGCAATCACACACCTTTGAATACATTACCCTTCAGTGTTAATATGTAAGTTCAATGTAAGCCTTTCTCCAACCAATATCAAGTCGTCTTGCTAATTAAATGCCCGACCCTATTCAGATATCAGATGCAAATAAGACCAATGATGCACTGAAGTATGTACTTGTCTTGTTAGAACTCGAGTAAATCAATAACTTTATATTGTGACTGGGACAGGTTAAAACATGTATATATATTGTGATGGCAACTTCAACTGTCCATTTTGGACAACTTAGTGGTCATTGTAAATTCGTGGCCGTTTTAGCAGGTTCAACCATTATTTTGTGTGAAAAGATTGTGGTCGCTGGCCGTATAAAACAGGTGGCTGTTATATGCAGGTAAAGTAAAGAAGAAAATGCCTTGTGGGGGATTTATGTTGTCCGTTATGTACAAGTGGCCGTTATACAGACATGACTGTCAGACACATGTGGCCGTTAGTACCAGTTATTATTATTATTATAAAACGCTTGTAATAATAATATAATATTAATTCATAATTATTATTAGTTCAAATGATATGACAAATAATTAAAAATATTAATATAATATGATTATATCCCATTCTATATATATTATTTTCGATAATCACCACGTCCTCATTGCTCATACATTTCTAAAACAAATCCAGTAGACAGGTAACGTCTAATTAACTAAAATACGGTATTAAAAAAGGAGTTGGGACCATGATCTTAAGAGGTGACTGGGTGGTGAGGTAAATACTACAATACCCCCCGCTCGCTCAAAACGTGAGAAGGAAAGACCAACTATGACATGTTTGGACTTGAAAATAGAGAAGCTAGTACTACCTACAGTATAGGACATGTTGGTACATGAGCACAAAGACAATTAGCACCAAAGTCTAGAATACGGACAGCTGGAGATACAACAACGGCATGTTGGCACGTGAACACAGACAAGCTAGTATCAAAGTATAGGACATGTCGGGACGTGAACACAGACAGGCTAGTACCAAAGTATAGGACCTGTTGGAACGTGAACACAGACAAGCTAGTACCAAAGCATAGGACATGTTGTGACGTGAACACAGTCATGCTAGAACCGAAGTATAGGACACTAACAACTGAAGATACCATGAATGTGAAGACTTTTGTTATTTGCTTGTCCTGTTGCGGGGATTATAATAGATCATTTATGAGAAGTCACCTACAGCCTAACATAGTGTATGTTATTATCCATATTATTTGTTGCAAAATTATGACAAGCATAGTGGGATAATTTTCATTACATATAATATCAATAAGTACCAACAAAAGTGCACATCTTTTAATTTAGTTATAAATTTAAACAACTACTCTGTCTAGACTATGGAGTAACTTACCTGTGTCTCTGCTGTGAAATACAATTCCATCATTAGTCAACTGTTGTCCACTGAGACTGATGAAACACCTGTGAGGTCCAGTACACGTTGGTCTGTACGTAACGCTCCCCACACCAAACGAAATCAGTTCTGTCTTCGGTTTCTCCTCACCCTTCATTTCAGTGGCTGGTTCAATCATTGCCTTTAACATCTCTTTCTGATCTTCGGCTTTAGTTTCCTTTGGTAGCAGTGTAACTTGTACCACACGGGATTCTTCGCCTTTCTTGGCATCCGTTACCTCAATACACGGTTTTATCTTCGATATATCAACCACTATTGCAGGTTTCTTCACGATTTTACAAACCTGTTCAAAGGTATCCAGATCTACATCCACCTCCTCCATCTTCATATCCAACAGTTGAGGTATTTCTAGCAGCCTCCTGGTTTCCTTCTCCAGATCCCCAGACATTTCTATAAACTGAACAGCTCTTGCATACAACATCGCTTGTTGACAGTAAAGAGAGTGTTGACTTTTTCTGTCATTTGTCAGAGTTAGCGTCTCCAATTTGTGATTTCTGTCAGCCTGTTGTTTGGCCACGTTAGAAATGACTTGTTCTTTTAATTGTTGTCTTTTCTCAGACAGAATTGTGATGCATTTGTTATAAGAATCATCAACATCTTGAATGAGTTGTTGTTTCATAACACTTAGTGCTTCATTCTGTTCAACAAGCTTGCATTTGTAACCTTCTGATGTGTCTTTCGACTTTTCTAAATCGCATAAAACTGCACTGACTTGATCTTTCTTTGCTTGGTAGACATCCTTGAGGTTTAGTATCCCATGATCTCTATGGGAGATAAGAGCGCACGATGGACATACAGCGACTGAACATGCCCTGCAGAAAAGGTCCAACTTCAAGTTTTGATGAGTGTTACATATGTCTGTCTGTTGGAAAAATTCTTGTTGAGGCATGTTCATATATTCGGCAATTAGAACAGTCCTGTGAAGCTTCGACATTACAAATTTCTTATGGCATGTTGTGCACCTATCGCACATATTTTCCAGACAGTCCAGGCAACGTACTGTTGCCATGGCACTGTCTGGACACTCGTTGCACATAATTTCATCCAGCTTGCTTTTCATGTTAACATATTCAGTTAAATTCCTCAACACCTTGTTTTGTGGAAATGTTCCTGGTATGTTCTTCTGAACAGGCCAAACCTGTCGACAGTTGGGACATCTTACTCCAGCTGGTGACTTCTCCCAAATCGACTCCAGACAGCGACAGCAGAAACTGTGGAAGCACGGTAAGATACGTGGAGATTTGTCCTGGTCATCAAAATACTCCAAACAAATCTCACACGTAACGAACTCATCACGAATTTGCAGAATTTGAGCAGCACCGCTTTCAGCCATGTCCAGTTAATAGGTTATTCACTTGAATGATAAAATGGATTATTATTTCACGTGTATACAGCCAGCTGTCTGGGGCTATGTTTCACGTTCTAATAACCTATGTTAGCAATGTCTAGCTTCTTCATGATCACCTGGAATAAAAATTTAATTTAGTGAATGTAACGTTGTTGTTTTTTATTCCACTGACAAGCACATCACTTACTCCCCGACAATCAATAATTTAAACCATACCTGCATATAAATACATAATATGTTAACATTGTAAATTTTGATTGTGAATGTGTGCGATTACATGCGTTCGGGTATACCTGGCCTTTAGTACTAACCTCATGACACTATGCCAATGACATGCCGACATTTAACACATTGACTGATCCATCCAACACCGCTCTGTGATATTATAAAAAAACACAAAAAAACACACACATCAAGAAAGAAAGAAAGTGTGTTATCCTACCTGATAGAACCGCTAACAAAAACTCATCACACCAACATCCTTATCATGTTCCGCAATAGTAAAAAGAAATAAAATGGTCACGGCAACATCGTCATTATTCGTCTGAATAATGAGTAGAATGTCTATATCTGCATCCTCGTATATTGTTATACGGCAACAACGTCACTATTCGTCTCAATAACGAGTAGAATGTCCACAACTGCATCCTCGTATATTGTTTGATACAGAGAGTAAAACATTTGCAACGTCACGATGTTACTTATTGAATGTAAGCAAAATGTTTACAACGACAACGTCATCGTGTTTTTTTGTGAATGTAAGGAAAATGTTTACAACGACAACGCTATCGTGTTGATTGGTGAATATAAGTAAAACACACACACGCAGCTACACCGTCAGCCCTCAGCAATCGTTATCTATCTCTTGATGGTGAAATAATCTCGTTTGCTCTTCCTAGAAATAGCACTACCTTACTTGGTATATCAAACATGTTTGTGAAACACCCGTTAATATCCCTGCGCCAGTACCTTACATCGTATAACAAACCTGTTTGTGCACCACTCGTTAATATCACTACGCGGTAATAAGACAGTTTCGACAGAAAAGTGCTTAGCCTTATTATATAAATAATTGCTTAACGTGTTTTAATGAATATGTACTATATAGGAGCTATATAGTAATGTCCTGTAGAAGCTATATGTGTTGTTACAGGTGATTTATGTCACTACAGTATCATAGTGTATTGTGTGAGATTTTAATTTCTTTTAAGATCACCAGTGCGTGACAAATCTATTACCTTGCCGACCTCCTTTTGAAACGCCAGCGAGTTTGCCGTTCAGTTAGGTCCGTAACTATTAGTCCGGAGGTGGGGTGTGGGGAGTGTATATAACGTGTTTCTCGACCTATATGAAACAATGACAAATTGTATGTTCGTATGTGTGTGTGTGTGTGTGTGTGTGTGTGTGTGTGTGTGTGTGAATTTACAAATTACTACATATTCTTAACTACCGGTTAAGGTTCTTCTATTTACGAAACAATCTCTGCGAATCAGTGCAGTAGTTTCGAAACCTGCCGATTGACACTTTCTATATTTGGTTAAACAATGTTTATTGTTCGTTTCATTAACAGTTAACTTTTCTTCTTCTTCTTCTTCTTCTTCTTCTTCTTCTTATTATTTATTTTTTTGATGCCACTGTTGTTGTAGGACACACGTTATCACTCACGATATCACACACACCTGTTCCGCCCCTGATTGTACGCCGACAGCCCCTGTGAATGTCGGAGTGTTCTGCAGCCAATACAAGTACACAGCTTTCAGGTAACAGACATGTACATTTTCCGGAAAATTACGAGGTCAGGTTTCACAAAATCCGCGCCCCTGCGTGTGCTGTAACCTCACCGTGGTGCAGGGGTGCAACATTCTCTTCGAGAATGGCCAATACAGCACAAATTGAAGTTCAGAATAAAAGTCAGTATCTGTCTGTGATATTTGTATTTTTATTTTTGCACAGTTCTTTACACTGTTTTTATTTATATCTTGAATTTTTCTATTGATGTTGATCATCACCTTGTTTGTTTCCATTACCATAGTTTGACACCCAGTGGCCGATGTGTTTTTCGTGCTGGGGTGTCGTTAAACATTCATTCATTCATTCACAAAATCCGCAGTGTGACATGACGAGACACTGACCTAGATACGAATCACGTGTTATTACACATCGATACAGGTAGAGCAGAGGCGTAGCATGGTCTGAACCTGGGAGGGCGCGAGGGAGGGGGGGGGGGTGGGGGGGGGGGTGTCAATAATGAACCTAGCGAACCGTGTGTACATTTCACTTGGGGAAACATAAATGAATAAACTGATATAGGTAGAGTGTAGGCGTGCGCTACAACAGCTTGCTCTGAATGTGCACGTTAAACCCTATGATCACGACCATACTCGAGTGTCCTCTGGAGTTATGCTATCATATAACGCTAGAGGACACGCGGGCTAAGTCTAATACTGCATTGTAAAACAAAATGGTTTAGTCCACACACACCCAAACCCCACCAGCCAACGCCCCTGGGTAGAGGTTTACCATAACTCCACCTGGCGGTTAAGGTCTGTTGCACCAAATCATTTCTCATTACCGATGAAGTTAACAATAATTTGTTTCTAAAACACCTGATAGAAGTTGTGTAGCAACACACCAAAGCAATACCTTCATAAAATAAATAAATATATATATATAAAATACAAAAATAAATATATATATATATAAAATACAAAAATAAATAATAATAATAATAATAATAATAATTAGAAAATAAAAATTGAAAGTCCACAAAAACAGAAAACAAACAAAAACAGAAATGCAAAAAAACAAACAAACAAATAACACAAAACAAATGCACACACAATATCCACCCTACATTTAATCTACGTGTAAAAACCAATGATGCGTCACGTGGCATTTGAGAGATTTAAAGAATGTTTTATTAACGCCATTTTATTTCTTCAGAACATCACACTTCCATTTTTTTTTTAAACTGTACCCTATACTGGTTTCGGGGAGGGACGTAGCCCAGTGTAAAAGCGCTCGCTTAATGCGCGGTCGGTTTTCGGATCGATCCTCGGTGGTGGGTCTACTGGGCTATGTCTCGTTCCAGTCTGTGCACCACGACTGGTATATCAAACGCTGTGGCATGTGCTATCCTGTCTGGGATGGTGCAGATAAAAAAGCCATTGGTTCCAATGAATAAATGCAGCGTGTTTCCTCTCTAAGACTATAATTGCAATACTACCAAATGTTTGACATCCAATAGCCGATGATTAACGAATCAATGTGCTCTAGAGGTTTCGTTAAACAAAACAGATTTTAACTATACTGGTTTCAATCTGTAGTGTATTCTGCGTAACAATGGTGTGTTAAATAAATAAAAGGACGTTAGAATCAGATATTACTGCCGGCCGCAGTCAAAGGTCATGGAATGTGCTGTCCTACCTGTGGTTAAGAGTAATATAAATATATCTTACTACTAACAGAAACATTTAGCGGGCTTCCACTACGATAATACGTCAGAATGACCAAACGTTTGACATTCAATAACACGTGATTAAGATATCAAGGTGCTTTAGTGGTGTCGCTAACTTTAACTATTTATATCTGCAGCTGTTTTAGCAACATTAGCAACTTGAACATGGAAGTCTCCGATTTGGTACAGTGCAACCTACACAGTTATTAAACCTGCTAGAACACGGCGACCTGTTAGAGATGTAGTAAACCTGTTAGAACGTACTAGGGTGACTCATCAGATATAATATATTTCTTTGTATAGATTAGTTATTAGTGTTACTGGGTCAACCAAGACAGTTACTGTTACAGTATTTAAAAAATGAAATATGGGGGACTGCAATTACGTTTTATTACCGAGAGAGAGAGAGAGAGAGAGAGGGGGGGGGAAGAGGGGAAGAGGGAGGGGGGGGGGGGTGGAGAGGGACGGCGGAAAAGTAAGTTATTAAACCAAAACTAACCATATAGAATATTATTCTCTTTTATTTTCTGTTTGTGTATGTCTGTGTGTGGTCATGTTAGTGGTGTGTGTGTTTGTGTGTGTGTGTGTGTGTGTGTGTGTGTGTGTGTGTGTAGGTGTGCGTGTCAGTGCTTATTTTTCTCTGTGTGTGGGGTGGTGGTGGTGTGTGTGTGTCAGTATCTCTCTCTCTCTCTCTCTCTCTCTCTCTCTCTCTCTCTCTGTGTGTGTGTGTGTGTGCATGTGTGTGAGTGTGTGTGTGTGTGTGTGTGTGTGTGTGTGTGTGTGTTTCTATGTGCGTGTATATAATGATCAGTTAATTCTTTCCCAAATACATGTATGCTACCTCTATGTTAATGTAGTAATATTACAACAGTGAAAACGAGACCGGCCTCGGTGTCGCAGTGGTTAGGACATCGGACTACTTGCTGGTAGGTACAGGGTTCGCGGCTCGGGACCGGCTCCAACCCAGAGCGAGTTCTACACCTCCTCTCTCTCTCTCTCTCTCTCTCTCTCTCTCTCTCTCTCTCTCTCTCTCTCTCTCTCTCTCTCTCTCTCTCTCAGTAACTCACTGCCCTGGACAGACAGCCCAGATAGCTGAGGTGTGTGTCCAGGACAGCGTGCTTGAATATTAATTGGATATAAGGAAGGAAAAGTTTTATTTAACTACGCACTCAACACATTTTATTTACAGTTATATAGCGTCCGACATATAGTTAAGGACCACACATATATTGAGAGAGGAAACCCGCTGTCGCCAGTTCATCGGCTACTCTTTTCGATTAGCAGCAAGGGATCTTTCATATGCACCATCCCATAGACAGGATATCACATACCACGATATTTGATATACCAGTCATGGTGCACTGTCTGGAGCGAGAAATAGCGCAATGGGTCCACTGACGGGGATCGATCCTAGACCGACCGTTGCTTGTACATCCACACAGACGTCAGCTGTAATAATGATATCTCGTCGGTTATTTGGTTATGTTTAGGGAGATATTGATATTACATGAGTGACCATCAGATACCAACGGTTTGCTTTAAAACAACGTCCGAAAGCGAGTTTAAAGAACGGATTGTAAGATAAATTAGGTCTGACGTGGTCGAGGTTTAAAATAAATTTAAATGTCTTTTCCAACTAACATTTGTTTACGGCGCTTGCACTTGCAGTTAATTTATGCATGATAGAGCAACCAATTGCAGGTTCACTTACACGCCGTAGAGCAAACAACTTCGATTGTGCTTATTTCATTGGCAGGCATGGATGTGGCGACCTAGTCATCAGATTTTACCAAACATCTAAAAAGCATCATGCAAATATAAAACAAAAATGAATGTCATATATGAGTTTATTAATAGATAATTAAGGTGTATATTACAAACATTTATGTTCAGCAGCTTACTATGACTAAATAAATACGGCAAGTTTATAGCATGTAACGAACTGTTACGATATAATTTAATATTAAGTTATAAATACATCTAATGCACTGGCAGACAGATAATAAATGTAATCATATCATAGAGAAATGATTCCACTCGGTAACACATATTCTTATTTGTCTGTGTTCTCGAATCTAGACTTTAAGTGACATTTAACAAACACAGATGTTGTATTCTATTTCATGCATATCTTCAAAAACCTTTAAACCATTGTTCCAACCAAAACTATGTACAGCGCTTGCGCTTTCAGATAACTTATGCGAAACAGAGCAATAATTCGTTTCAGGTTAACTTACATTGTCACAAATCAATTAATTTCGATAGTGCTTATTTCATTGGGTGTATGGCTATAGCGACTAGGGCATCACCTAGGAGCAGTCAGTTGAATGTGTGTAATTGCCAAGTGATATCACAAATAAGGTATAATGTCCTCGCAAACGGGTATGTAAGAAAGAATTATAAAATTTACCTCGAATAGTGTGATATATTATAAATAGCATCTAAAGTATGTAACCAATTTTCTTTTTTTAATTTTTTAAAGACAAATCATATATCTAAAAAACAAAAACACAACAAAAACAAACAAACAACAACAACAACAACAGCATAATGTGGATTGTTGATTGTATTAATAAATAAATAATGTGTATATCTAGAGTTATTTATTTTCAGCAGCTTCCAATTTTATAATTAAACATAAAACATGTATACTTAATAGTACATGATTTTATTCATGCATTTGCTTAAATCTACATTTTAACTAGCTGTACCACTGAGCCTCTAGTGTTGTAATGTGTACGTCACATGGTAACAGTCTCGCTACGTCGTTCACCTCTCAGATGAAGTGGGTGACAGGCCCGTGGGAACCGTGGGGTGGGGTGGGATGGGGGGGGGGACTGTACACTCCCATTCGAGGACCAAAATGTATTAGGGTTTGTTTTTTTACTACTCTATATAAATAGAGCAACAACTACCGCTAATGTCCCTCACCCCTCTCCCCCCCCCCCCCACACACACACAAGAAACTGTATCCACCCAACCCCCGTCTCCCACTCCAGATATCAATCTCACGGACCAAGGGGTGGGGGTAACTCCGCGATAGAGGGATCGCCATATTATTAGTACACAGCTACGTGTATACAGGTACAGATATAGATTTTGCGGAATTTGGAACACTGACCCAGATATCAATCTCGTCTTAGGACACAGCGATACGGGTAGATAGAGATTTCCCAGAATTCAGTGTTTTCCACCTAACGCGTAGGGTTATGTTGGACCAAACCACTTCCCATTGCCGATAATTTTAATATTTTCTAATGAATCTAATAACAACAAATGACATTTCAATAACTAGTTTCAGAGGGTATGTATAGGGTGTATACTACCAAATCAAATCCCATAGACGACAATAGTAACATATGTGGCTAAAACTCCTACCTGCAGCGTATCAATCGACATAAACGCCACGGATATAAATACTACTACCCCTCACACTTAAAGTGAATCAGAAAATATTGGGGGTCAAGCTGTTTCTGAGATAACGGGTAGTGTCTATGACTACCCTAGTTCCGCACAAAATTCGAGTACTTCTTTTTACAGGTACCCCATACATGTTTCAAGAACAAGGCTACTTGACACATTGGTAATAGATGAAATAAAATTGCATATTCGTTTTACCCAGATGCAACTATTATTTTTCACAACCAACACACTCACATTTATGACCAATCACAGGACTTGTGGTGTTCACTTCTCTATCAAAAGTTCGGTGCACCTCGAACTGTGACCCAGCCGGACGTTATTTGGAGTACTACCTGTTAGTGGTGTGTCTAGGTGTGCGTGTCAGTGTTTTTTTTCTTCTGTATGTGTGGTGGTGGTAGTGTGTGTGTGTGTGTGTGTGTGTGTGTGTGTGTGTGTGTGTGTGTGTGTGTGTGTGTGTTTGTGTGTTTCTGGTGTGTACGTGTCTGCGTGAGTGCGTGCTTGTGTGTGTGTGTGTGTGTGTCGGGGGGGGGGGGGGGGGTGCGTGTCAGTGTTTATTTTTTTCAGTGTGCGGCGTGGGTGTGGGTGGTGAGTGTGTCAGTATCTCTCTCGCGCAATGGTTAGGTCATCGGACTACTTGCTGGTAGGTACATGGTTCGCAGCCCGTGACCGGCTCCAACCCAGAGCGAGTTCTACACCTCCTCTCTCTCAGTAACTCACTGCCCTGGACAGACAGCTCAGATAGCTGAGGTGTGTGTCCAGGACAGCGTGCTTGAATGTTAATTGGATATAAGGAAGGAAATGTTTTATTTAACGACGCACTCAACACATTTTATTTACGGTTATATAGCGTCAGACATATAGTTAAGGACCAGACAGATATTGAGAGAGGAAACCCACTGTCGCCACTTCATGGGCTACTTTTTTCGATTAGCAGCAAGGAATCTTTCATATGCACCATCCCATAGACAGGATAGCACATACCACGGCCTTTGATATACCAGTCGTCGTGCACTGTCTGGTGCGAGAAATAGCGCAATGGGTCCACTGACGGGGATCGATCCTAGACCGACCGTTGCTTGTACATCCACAGAGACGTCAGCTGTAATAATGATATCTCGTCGGTTATTTGGTTATGTTTAGGGACATATTGATATTACATGAGTGACCATCAGATACCAACGGTTTGCTTTAAAGCAACGTCCGAAAGCGAGTTGTATACGCTTTTGAAGAACGGATTGTAAGATAAATTAGGTGTGACGGAGTCTAGGTTTAAAATAAATTTAAATGTTTTTTTCCAACTAACATTTGTCTACGGCGCTTACACTTGCAGTTAATTTATGCATGATAGAACAACCAATTGCAGGTTCACTTACACGGCGTAGAGCAACCAACTTCGATCGTGCTTATTGCATTGGCAGGCATGGGTGTGGCGACCTAGTCATCCGATTTTACCAAATATCTAAAAAGCATCATACAAATATAAAACAAAAATAGCGGCCAGGGCTTCACCCAAGAGCAGTCAGTCGAATGTGTGTTGTTGCCAAGTGATATCACAAATAAGGTGTGATGTCCTCACCAGCGGGTATGTAAGACAGAATTGTAAAATTTACCTCGCATGGTGTGATATATTATAAATAGCATCTAAAGTATGTAACCAATTTTTTTTTTTAAAGACAAATCATATATCTAAAAAACGAAAACACAACAAAAACAAACAAACAACAACAGCGTAGTGTGGATATAGATACAAATATAGATTTTGCGGAATTTCGAACACTGACCCAGATATATATTATCTCCTGTAAAACCCATATTGTCACTGTCAAATATTGTTATTTCATATTTCCCATATGCCGTTGTGTAACGACCTGGGAGAAATAAAGTTTTGTTCTGTCCTGTCATAAATCTACCAGGTTTTTCAGAGACAGAAACAATTTATTTTGTTTATCGCCACCACTAGAGCACATTCATTTAATCATCGGTTATTGGATGTCAAACATTTGGTAATTTTGAAATATACTCTTAGAGAGGAAACCCGCTACAGTTTTCAGTTAGTAGCAAGGGATCCTTTTATATGTACCATCCAACAGACAGGACAGCGCATACCACGGCCTTTGATATACACTTTGTGGTGCACTGGCTATTTAGCGACAAAAGACATAGATGCCTTGTGACGTTAACTTTAAATAAACAATAGAAGTAGTAGACCAGGCACTTGGGTATCACGTATGCAAATAAGGTCACGTGATCTGGTCGTGGCCTCTTCTGATTGGCTGACCTCTAAGCGTGGGGGCGTGGCCTAATGACGTCACGGGGACGCTAACCTTGACCTACTTCGAGTACATAGACCTCTGGGTTAATGACTTGGACAGCTGTGGGCTGGGCGTGGGAACCTGACCTGTGTATCAGGAAACACCGGATGTCGACCAGATTGATGGTTATGTTAACCGTCGGGGTCCCTTTGATGTACAGGAAACAGAAGTCGTTAATGACCCATAGAATGGTGTCGAATGACGGGGGGTTTATCAGGAAACAGATGGTGCGGAAGTCGTCAATGACCCATAGAATGGTGTTGAATGACGGGGGGTTTATCAGGAAACAGATGGTGCGGAAGTCGTTAATGACCCATAGAATGGTTTTGAATGACGGGGGGTTTATCTGACTGTGACAGCTGTTCCTTTGATGTACATGAAACAGATGGCGAGGAAGTCGTTAATGGCTATCAGATGGCAAGATAGCGTGGGTTTTACGAGTGTGTTAACCGTCGGGGGTCTATACTGATGGGGCGGAAGTCGTTAATCAGATGGCAAGATGAGTTTAATCGTTTCGACGTGTGTGTCAGTCAGATGTGAATTAACGGGGAATGGAAAATTCCACGATGTTTGAAACGTGCCCATATATGGTAATGGCGTGGGAACACCATGAGTCATCCCAGAACGTGTTCAGACACGTCTTGACCTCGAGATAGCGTGGGGACGCTATGAATGGCGTTGGGTGTGACGTCATGTCCGAGACATGGCTGTACCCCACATTATGATCGGCCTCATTGGTGTAGTGGTTATGACTGGTAGGTACTGGGTTCGTATCCGGGTATCAACTGGTAGTCAAACGTTTCACTAACCACTACCTCCCACTGTCCCGGGCAGGTAGCCCCACAGTTTAAGTGCGCGCGTGCGTGCGTGCGTGTGTGTCCAGGATAGCGTGCTTAAAACTACTGGACTAGTGTTACACCGGATGATCTCTCTGACGCCTCCACTATCCCCAACTGTCCTAAATAGCACCAGATAGCTGAACTGCGTGTGTCCAGGATAGCGTGCTTAAACCTTAATGGATTATTGGACTAGTGTTAGACCGGAGAATCTCAACAACTACATAACTGTGTGTGTGTGTGTGTGTGTGTGTGTGTGTGTGTGTGTGTCTGTGTCTGTGCCCAGGATAGCGTGATTGAATAGAGATAGAGGTACGGAAAATAAATATAAACAGTGTTCCATGTGCCAAATGACCGAATATCTGCGGTATTTAAGGGATGTCGACACAAAGAAACGTGTCGCGAATGGCTAATTTAAAAAAATCCGATGATGTGTTTATTAATTATTGTAACGTTCATTGGAAGAAAATTAGAAAATTCAATTTGGAAGAAGCTCACTGATGGATTTCGAAAATAAACAAGATTGTGACTCAAGAGTGATACACGCAATGCGATTTATTTGACAGAACAGCTGTTCGGTCTCTGCTTTTTGGTCTTCTTACTGAACACATCTCTTTGGTGTACGTTTTTATGCGAACGTCTGTCGCGCGCACGCTGAGGGTGTTTATTTATATCATTGGGCAGTCTGTCGTGTTGAACTGTGATCTGGTGTGGAAACTGGCTAAAAACATAAACGGATATTTGTTGTTCCCCGAGACCATTGGCTTGTTTAATGAAAGAGGTTATATGCTTACTGAAAGTTGCAATCTGAATTTAGATAATGATAATGTACCTTAATAATTAATAAAAATGGATACTTATAAATTAACATTTTTGTTTTATATACTACAGTGAATGTTTCTATCGAGGGTGCACAGATTTATCAAGTATGTGCAGAAAATCACTTCAATTATCTGTAATAATAATTAGTTTACTTCTTTTTCTTTCTTTCTTTCTTTATTAGAAAAACAAGAAATTGCATGGGGCAACTAGCCTTTAACGTAGAACTATTAGTTTAACACACGCAATATATTATCATTCCATACGGAGCTGGTAGTTCGAGCAAGAAATCCGATCTCCTTGTGGTTTCGAGTTTTAAAGTTGTTTTTAGTTAAGTCATACTGTATTTAGATGAAACAGAGGCAGCTATTGGCTACGCCCCTCTAACGCTTAAACACACAGAGAGAGAAACGATATGCCACACGTGCTTAATCCATTAACTCGGCGAATGGAATGGAATGAATGAATGTTTAACGACACCCCAGCACGAAAAATACATCGGCTATTGGGTGTCAAACTATGGTAAAAAAACTCGGCGAAAGACAGACTAGCTTAACTAGTAACACGTGTCGATCGAAGGGAAATAACTGCATTTAAAAAAAATAGTGTTCGCATTTCGACTCCAAGAGTTCTCCCCCTTACCATATACGTTTACGTCAATTATATATATATATATATATATATATATATATATATATATATATATATATATATACTTTTTTTTTTTTTTTTTTTTTTTTAAATATTTATAGATCAGAGAAATAACTGCACAGAGTACTTCCTAGAGTACTAGCCCTGACCGTTTAATAATTTTTTTTACCAAATGGGTAAATACAGTGGTCGATCTAGGATCGATTCCCGTCGGTGGTCCAATAGGCTATATTCAAACAGTGCCACCGGTATGTCAAGGGCCGTGGTATGTGCTGTCCTATGCACACATCCCTTGCTACTATAATGTAGCGGTAGAGACCGACATTCAATCACAAATCTAGTCATGAAGTAAAACACACAAAAAAACAAAAACACACACAATGGTTTGGGTGTTTTCATTTTATAAATGACAAATTGCAAACTACACATATATAAAATGGACACACATTGGGTTACATCGATAGATCTTAAGGGCGACAACTACACATAATATAAAATGGACACACATTGGGTTACATCGAGAGGCCCTAATGGGCGACATGTGAATAATATGAGTGTTTATTTCTCTTCATCTTCATCCTCATCATCAGTATCATCACCATCGGTATCGTCGTCGTCGAGTTCGTCCAAATATTAGCTGATCCAGGAACGATACTGATTTAATTTAGAACGAATCTGAGGTTTCAGATCTCTTTTCAGATTCACAGACTGTAGAATTGTTCTCGTGTTGGGGCATTTGTCAAAGTAATGCATATAGGCCAGGAAGCGAAAGTACGTGTCTTTAAATAACTTCCATTGTAAAGTCTTCATGTTTCTTTCGATGGCATCTTGGGATATGTTTTTTTCTTCGTAGCGTTTCCTCTTGCTTTCAAGATAGTCACAGATGATGTCGAATTTACGCTCGATCATCAGACGTACGCCTTCTTTTTCCAGATCGGACGACGGCTCCTGTTCTTCATTTCCCTCCTCTTCTTCATTTCCCTGTCGTTGCAAGTCACTCCCATCTTTAAAGACCAGACCACACGTATCGCAAGACTGCATCCTCTTGACATTTTTCAGATAGGGCTCTAACTCATCTTCTTGTTCGTCGTCACTTTCGTAGGCGGGTATGCCTGGTAGTTTTCTCTTGAATGTGTTCCTATGCATGATTTGCACGTAAATCTCTTTCTTCGATGGTGGCTGAAACTCTTCTGAGACATTCGCCGTTACGTTCGTGTTTTTATACCATTTGGACAGCCCCGTCTCTAAACCATTAGGTCGAAGGCGCCAATGTTCGGGCGTGGTCGGTTTCAAGTCCACCAAGAGATGTCCGTAGGGTCTGTGGGTAGCTTCCTCAAACCGCTGCATGAAATGACGAGTACTTCCAGGATACATCTGCTGTGCCAAGGTTAGGACTTGCTGCTTGTCGATGGGGTTGTTGAACAGTGCCAGGTAATGACAGTTTCTTCTCTGCGTCGGGTCCTTGCTGTTATCGAGGTTCTGGTTGATGGCAATCACCGAGAGGTTTCTGTGGTGACTTCCTTCCGTGAACAGGTCGGTGATACGAGAGTCTTTTCCAGATATAGACATCAGGTCGTCCGACACGATGAGATTTCTGACTCTGGGATCCAAATAACGATCCTTTTCCAAATTCTCGGGTATACCTTGAACAAATTTTACTCGAGCAATCATTTTGATCGTATCATAGAGAGGTTGCCATCGTTTGTAGAGCCAGATGATGCGTTAAGGAGGCGGGTGCATTTTACCGTCCCTCAGCAGTTTATATACCAAATAAGTCTTTCCACATGACGTGGGTCCCGACACGATCATGGTGAAGGGATGGATTAGGGAAGCAGGAAACATAGGAACCGAGCCGGAGCCGGAGCCGAAGCCAGAGCCAGAGGAGCTGGAGCCGGAGCTAGTGTTCGTTGTGGTAAAACATGTACATTTTCCCAGTGCCGTATCATGTTCCATGGTTTGGAATACGTCTCTGCACATATGGGACATGACCTTCTATTCATGATATTCACAGTGTAGGGAACATACTGACTCATGGTGTTAACTCTTCAACGTCTCGCCTTGAACTGACGATGTTGAAACTGCCATACCCCCTTTTATGGTCTTCTCAGAAATGCTTGTGCCGTGTTTGACTCATGCCAGTCTGCTCTCATTGTTTCTGTTGCATGCCGCTCTGTTCTCGTTTCCGTTTCTGCTCGGCCTTGGCTTGCTCTACCACCTGTTGCGTTGGGGAGACCATGACGACTTTAGGTGTCGGGGGCTTGTTCTGTTCCTCTTTTTCTTTTTCTTTTTCCAAGTGGGATCCACACTGTACATCATTTGACTTTTCCCACCACTTTGCACTGGAAAATGAGGCTGACGTTTGCCTTGGGCCAAGGCTATATACACGACCACCGTATATATAGCCACTTTTGTGTGCGGCTTTAACGAGTAACACGTATCGATCGAAGGGAAATAACTGCATTTTAAAAAATAGTGTTCACATTTGGACTCCAAGAGTTCTCCCCCTTACCATATACGTTTACATATATATATATATATATATATATATATTTATTATATACATAGCAATGAAATATATAGATCTACGGAAACCATAAAAGTCATAACCGGTGAAAAGTCATTTTTCACTGTATTTTACATGTTTTTTTCTTCGTAGCGTTACCTCTTGCTTTCGAGATAGTCACAATTGATGTCGAATTTACGCTCGATCATCAGACGTACGCCTTCGTTTTCCAGATCGGACGACGGCTCCTCTTCTTCATTTCTCTCCTCTTCTTCATTTCCCTGTCATTTCAGATGTCGTTGCAAGTCACTCCCGTCTTTAAAGACCAGACCACACGTATCGCAAGACTGCATCCTCTTGACTTTTTTCAGATAGGGCTCTAACTCATCTTCTTCTTCTTCGTCGTCACTTTCGTAGGTGGGTATGCCTGGTAGTTTTCTCCTGAATGTGTTCCTTTGCATGATTTGCATGTAAATCTCTTTCTTCGATGGTGGCTGAAACTCTTCTGAGACATTCGCCGTTACGTTCGTGCTTTTATACCATTCGGACAGCCCCGTCTCTAAACCATTAGGTCGAAGGCGCCAATGTTCGGGCGTGGTCGGTTTCAAGTCCACCAAGAGATGTCCGTAGGGTCTGTGGGTAGCTTCCTCAAACCGCTGCATGAAATGACGAGTATTTCCAGGATACATCTGCAGTGCCAAGGTTAGGACTTGCTGCTTGTCGATGGTGTTGTTGAACAGTGCCATGTAATGACAGTTTCTTCTCTGCATCGGGTCCTTGCTGTTATAGAGGTTCTGGTTGATGGCAATCACCGAGAGGTTTCTGTGGTGACTTCCTTCCGTGAACAGGTCGGTGATACGAGAGTCGTTTCCAGATGTAGACATCAGGTCGTCCGACACGATGAGATTTCTGACTCTGGGATCCAAATAACGATCCTTTTCCAAATTCTCGGGTATACCTTGAACAAATTTTACTCGAGCTATCATTTTGATCGTATCATAGAGAGGTTGCCATCGTTTGTAGAGCCAGATGATGCGTTAAGGAGGCGGGTGCATTTTACCGTCCCTCAGCAGTTTATATACCAAATAAGTCTTTCCACATGACGTGGGTCCCGACACGATCATGAAGGGATGGATTAGGAAAGCAGGAGCAACCGGAGCCGGAGCCGGAGCCAGAGAAGCCGGAGCCAGAGAAGCCGGAGCCGAAGCCGGAGCCGAAGCCGGAGCCGGAGTCGGAGCCAGAGGAGCTGGAGCCGGAGCTAGTGTTCGTTGTGGTAAAACAAGTACATTTTCCCAGTGCCGTACCATGTTCCATGGTTTGGAATACGTCTTTGCACATATGGGACATGACCTTCTATTCATGATATTCACAGTGTCGGGAACATACTGACTCATGGTGTTAACGATGTTGAAACTGCCATACCCCCTTTTATAGTCTTCTCAGAAATGCTTGTGCCGTGTTTGACTCATGCCAGTCTGCTCTCATTGTTTCTGTTCCATGCCGCTCTGTTCTCGTTTCCGTTTCTGCTCGGCCTTGGCTTGCTCTACCACCTGTTGCGTTGGGGAGACCATGACGACTTTAGGTGTCGGGTGCTTGTTCTGTTCCTCTTTTTGTTTGTTTTTCCAAGTGGGATCGTAGAGTTCTAGACATCGATCCACACTGTACATCATCTGACTTTTCCCACCACTTTGCACTGGAAAATGAGGCTGAAGTTTGCCTTGGGCTTGCAACTTGTAAAAGCGGATCCACTTTTCCGCGTCAGGAACGTACAACTTGTACTGATCTGACAGGTTGCTTCTCTGAAGGTTCCAACTCAAATGACGATGTTACCCATTGCCCCTTTATTTATACCCTCTACAATTTCGCGCATGCGCCCAAATATGTAGTTGGTGCTACGCATGACCCAGGTCCCCGTCCCAAGGCATAGCTCATGCACGGCTCATGGCCACCCTTACATTAATAACAAACACAACGTGTTATTCACATGCTTATTTTACAAAACGAAAAGTAGCACACACGTGCTTAATGTCTGAACACATTGTTAATGTAGGGACATCTCGGGGACAGCCTGTAATATTCCATCACAGGATCGCACATCTTTTTCCATCCGTAGGCCCGTAGACCACAACAGTAACAGATGACGGCATCGTGGTCTCCCGTGTAGAAGAAACCGGCCTTGGCCAGTTCCCTCGGTCTCTGACTCATCTCTGGAGGGGCCACCGACCAAATGTGTAGAGTCGTCTGTCGAATTCTCTCATTTCGGGATGATGGCAGAACAAGTAATGTCTCGAAAGGCCATCCCATTCGTCATCGGTGTTGTAGGCATCGTCGTAGGGAGCCGAGTCTGTTTTATATTCTGGAGCAGCATCCGTCTGATCCATGGGTTCTTCATCCACGATTTCACCGGGTTCACGTGCAGCGTCCGTTTGATCCGTGAAATGTTCTTCTGGTTTGATAGCCACTCTTTTACATTTGATCGTGTCTTTCGGAACATTTGCATACCAAGACATCGTCACCACTGCTACAACTGCTGTTACTACTGCTGTCCATTATCGAATACCCCGATGCCATCTCTGGAGTGCACGTCTTCACTCTACAACGGTCGACTGAAGAATGACGAACAGTTGTAAATCTAAGGTTTATATACACGATGTCTGAACACTCTATGGCACCCGTCAGATTCTGATGATCTTGGTGACACGGTATGACGTCTCTCAGTTCCGGCATAAAGTCGTAGATAGTGTCAAAGCATTTCTGGAGCTCTTTCCACTGTTCGGCAGTCAGTCGAACGCCGCGAGGGGAGGGCTTCAGTTCTTGATCACAATACCACCACTGACGAATATCCACCCCTTTGTAAATGGTCTCGACGTAGACGTTCCCACCGAGATGCTGCGGTACACTCGATTCTCGTTTGAAGGTGGCCAGTTCCAATCACTGTTTCATCGTCAGAGAAACGCCTTTCTTGGTGGGAAAATGTTTCCACGGTCCTCGTCAAACTGACGAACATGAATGGCAATGTCTCCCTTCCACAGTTTAGCCACGACGTAGACGTTACCGCCAAGGTCTAGTTTGTATCTCGTTTCGTTTTCTTCGTTTCTGACAAGGCCCTCTGTAGTGTTTTTGTTATATCTCGATGCCATTTTCTTCTTTCCAAGTACAGCGCAATCAGACACAGGAACGTAAGTATCATTCATCAACGGTATACGTCTTCTCTCTAGCAGTGTCGCTGAGCGAATGGCAAACGCCCTGAATTTGGGTTTGTTATAGGCCCCACGGTAGCGTCCCCAAGCTATCTCGAGGTCAAGTCGTGTCTGAACACGTTCTGGGATGACTCATGGTGTTCCCACGCCATGACCGTATATGGGCACGTTTTAAACATTGTGGAATTTTCCACTCCCCGTTGACTCACATCTGGTTGACACATACGTCAAAACGATTAAACCCATCTTGCCACCTGATTAACGACTTCCGCCCCATCTGTATAGACCCCCGACGGTTAACACACTCATAAAACCCACGCTATCTTGCAATCTGATAGCCATTAACGACTTCCTCGCCATCTGTTTCCTGTACATCAAAGGAACAGCTGTCACAGTCAGATAAACCCCCCGTCATTCGACACCACTCTATGGGTCATTAACGACTTCCGCACCATCTGTTTCCTGTACATCAAAGGGACCTCGACGGTTAACACACCCATCAATCTGGTCGACATCCGGTGTTTCCTGACACACAGGTCAGGTTCCCACGCCCAACCCACAGCTGTCCAAGTCATTAACCCAGAGGTCTATGTACTCGAAGTAGGTCAAGGTTAGCGTCCCGTGACGTCATTAGGCCACGCCCAATCAGAAGAGGCCACGCCCAGGTCACGTGACCTCATTTGCATACATGATACCCAAGTGCCGGGTCTACTACTACTAGACAATCCGTTGGAGCAAACCGTCTGAAAGGATGAGTCGCCAAGTCTTCTCCGACAGTCGTAATATTGTTGAAGACTCGCTTCATTTCTAGTTCCAGAAGGACATGCTATTTTTAATAAATAAATAAGTTGTTATTTAGTATAATGTTGTTAAATGGTTTATACTAGAGAGGGACAGCTTAAATCAGCTTTATTAGAACACTACACGTAACCCGTGTACCAGTCTACCAGTAGACCTAACAGCATTGCGTGGACTCCCATGTCCAGGTGACATTTCATCTATAAATAACAATTTAAATATTGACCAATTACACTTCGCCTTTTATAGCATTATTCGGGAGCATACAAATTCTAGAAATATCGGGCGAGACTATTTATGCAATAGGCGAACTTGTTGATCTATTTCAACATTAAAAAACAGGGGTAAAAGTGCAGTAATAAACTCTGAATTGTATACTAGTATAAACAAATGTTATGGCTATACGATCACGGTTTTTTGTGTTGTCTTGAAACGAATTTTATATAACACTTTATATTGAAATTAGTTTCCGGCATACTTCGTAATTCACCCGAATCATTTTGTATATCATCGGCATAATCCCAAGTGTTTTCAAAAAAAAATTCAAATCACTGGTATGATTTTGCAAGTAAGGTTTTGATTGATCGAATGAAAGGCCAACTGGACATGAGCTCCACAGGTGATAGTAATTAACCAGTGGAGCTAATTTTAATTAGATTGTTTAGCACGTGGACGTTTAGATTGAGGTGATGGATTTATATTGGCCTTTTCACCCAAAAATATGACTGCCAAGAAAATAGCCAACGTTCACGAGCCAAGGCTATATACACGACCGACGTATATATAGCCACTTCTGTATCAAGTAACAAAGATGGTGCCTCCATAACTGTTGTATTTATGGAAATCGTCTTTGTACACAATATTTAGTATGTTGTGTGTAAGTAATCGACTGGATCTGAGCGCAGAAAAGATTCTTGCGAATTGCGGCATCGGTTAAGTACCAAAAGAGGTAAGACGGTCAGAATAACTGGAAACTGTCAAAAGGCTCTTGGATGTTTACACCAAAGAAAATGGTCGTTGTTGGCTGCCACCATTATAATATTTTTAACTATCATAGTTAACTAAATACATATACTTCATAATGAATAATTAAAATTCATCTAAAAACATGTTCTCAAGTTTTAATCCCATACCAACTCAAACATTTTTTTGTGACAAAACGAAATCCAGTGTAAATAAATTTTAAAATCTTTACTAATTGTCATTAAATTATACATGCCATTTTTAATACAGGGGTGAAGACAATATGCTAGAACAGCCAAGGTATGCAAGTTGCATTGTCTCTAAAGTAAAAATAATAAAATATGATGCAGTACAAAGAGAACAAAGGTAGAACTGCGCGTGCTGTAATATACATGTACAAACCGTCTGGGTGGCAATCCTCTTTGTGGCGATGCAAGAGGGATGAACTAAATTTTGTGACAATGCAAGAGGTTGTAAAATCTTCAGTAAAGGCTGTCCTATAGAAAAAGCTCGAACACGTGTGCCTTTAATTTGGATATTGTAAATGTTACAGTAGTAGGCTACTAATAAAATAAATATCGAAACAAAAATAAATATGTGAAAGAAAACAACAACAACTAGAAAACATTTTACCAAAATATACGATGTATATGTTGATCATATTACAAAGCATAAAACAGGTACTTATAGTTCAGACCCGTACGCAGGGGGGTGGGGGTGGGGGGTGCGAGGGGTGCGTACGCACCCCCCATAGTCTGCCGAGGTCCGTCCGTGGATGCGTAAAAAAATATATTGACATATTTTGAGACAAAGAAACATTTCAAATTTACGTCCCAGAATTCAGGAAAATGCATCTCCTGCATTCTAGATTTAAAAAAAATTCGGGGGCATGCGCCCGGACCCGCCTAGCAACTCCGTCGATTACGCCCCAACCCCCCCCCCCCCCCCCCCACACACACCCCCACCCCACCACCATATAAATTTCTGCGTACGGGCCTGTTGTTTATTACAGTAATAGTTTTACAGTTAAGCCATCATGTGTCACTTTAGATCTGGTCTGTTCTTATTTCATGTAAATCGCTTAAACTTAAAGCAATACCTACAACGACAATGAAGTAACTGACCTTTGGAATAAGTCCTATAGTAATGGGAAATGTCACTCTTATTTTTTTATATGTACGCATGCGCTCACGCTAGTGTGAGTTAAAACGACGAGATAGATTTTGATTTTGTCCCAGAATAATGTAAGCCAATTAAATATGGTTCTTTTTTTACCATAACACTTGTCAAATAGTAGCTCTACTGGATAATTATGGCGTATTCCAATAAGCTGACGACCTCCAGGTTTTAAAAATACATGCAGTGTCTTCAACACGTTTTGAGCTCTGTTTTTAGAAAGACCCGACCCAAAGCCAAAGAAGCTGAGTGTGGCGCTGTCAAATATAGAACATGTCCTATGTCTTCTACTGCTGTAGTTCGCGCCAACAACAGTCTGTTACGTTGAAACAGGGAAATATCCTCTGAAAATAGACAAGATCTCGTCTCCATAACCGTTATTTCTCAGAGATATATGTACATTTTTACAAAAACATGAACAATGCATTTCGTGGTATTAGAAACACCAGGATGACCAGAAACATCTGGGATGTATGGAGATTCATTTCGTGGTATTAGAAACACCAGGATGACCAGAAACATTTGGAATGTATGGAAATGAATGGATGTTCTGGGCCCCGTTCATCGAAGCGATCTTAGCGCTAAGATCAATTTAAGCGCATCAGGCGATCTTAGCTCTAAGATGGCTTCATAGAACGAGGCCACGGCCGTAGCTAGCGGAAAGGATTATAGAAACTTAAAGAAAATTATCTTCTTGTCTGTTTAAGGAGTTTTAGACTATTAACTACTCATTTGCCCCCCCCCCCCCCCCACACCCCCAACCCTGGAGGCCCTAGGCCCCGTTTTACGAAACGATCTTAGCGTTACGATTACCTTTAGTGCGTCCCTACCTTAGGCACTTAGTGATCTTAGCCCTAAAATTGTTTCGTAAAATGGGGTTCAGAACAATAAAATCTAATTAATTTTTTTTAAACCGGATTTAATAGTGAAAAATACGCCGTAGTGTTTAAACACTGGGGACTGTCACTTTAAATATCTTCCCTACACGTCCGTCATTTGCAGCAAACACCAAATCAGCGAATGTTAACAATACATTATGGTGTCAATGCAAATTAACATTGAAGGCGCCACAGCAAGACAGGAAAGCATGAATTATGTCACAAATTAAACAGTTTTGCTAAATGTGAGTTGTTATTTAAGTACATAAAGCTGTGACTGTATAAAATCTCCACTGGGCGGACAAAGCTGTGGCTATATAAACCCTCCAGGGGTGGACACAGTTGTGGCTATATAGAACCTTCAGGGGTGGACAAAGCTGTGGCTATATGAAGCCTTCAGGGGGTGGACAAAGCTGTGGCTATATAAAGCCTTCATGGGTGGACAAAGCTGTGACTATATAAAGCCTTCATGGGTGGACAAAGCTGTGACTATATAAAGCCTTCATGGGTGGACAAAGCTGTGACTACATAAAGCCTTCATGGGGTGGACAAAGCTGTGGCTATATAAAGCCTTCATGGGGTGGACAAAGCTGTGGCTATATAAAGCCTTCAGGGGGTGGACAAAGCTGTGGCTATATAAAGCCTTCATGGGTGGACAAAGCTGTGACTATATAAAGCCTTCAGGGGGTGGACAAAGCTGTGGCTATATAGAACCAGAACGCGGACATATTTATAATCTGGAAAGGAAGGTTTGTTGTTGGAAAGTCGACGATCTAGAGCCGTGTGAGTTTTATTTCTACAGTTCTTATATTTAATCAGGGGAAAAGTAAAAAAAAAAAAAACATTTAACGACACCACCAGATTTATTAATAATCGGCTATTGGATGTCAAACATTTGGTAATTTTAACATATAGCCTTAGAGAGGAAACCCGTTACATTTTCCATTAGTAGAAAGGGATATTTTATATGCACGGCATTTGATATACCAGTCATGATGCACTGGTTGGAATGAGAAATAGCCTAATGGGCCCACAAATTGGAATCGATCCCAGACCGACTGCGCACCAGGCAAGTGTTTTACCACTGGGTTACTTCCGCCCCTATATATATATATATAGCGAAGATTGCCCATAGAACGGTTTTCATTGGCACTAACAACATACACCATTGCGAACATACATTATATAAGCATTTATTTTCACTCCAAAATTGAGAACATTTCCGTCTCAGTTTTTTGCTATATGACCGCATCTGGCTGTAGTAGCGGTCCGAACAGATGGCTCTTTAACCGATTCACTCCGGCTGTCACTTGCGCTGTATACCCATGTCCCAAAAGGTCGATGCACAATATTACAAAATAACATGGGCAAAATACGGTCAGAAGGCTTACCATTAAACATACATATTGTTTTAATTCTTCACCATTTCCTAGAAGTGAATATGTGAACCATAACATATGTCACAATTAGGAACTATAGTGAACCGTGATCAATGAACTCTCACCCGGAAGTGATCTGTGTAGTGAGACCTATATATATATTTAAAAAAAAAAAATGTCGGTGGTCCCATTTGGGCTATTTCTCGTTCCCGTCAATGCACCGCGATTTGTATGTCAAATGCCATGGTTTGTGCTATCCTGTTTGTGGGATAGTGCATATAAAAAATCACTTGCTACAAATGGAAAATGACTGACGAAATATTTGACATCCAATAACCGATGATTGATGAATCAATGTGCTCTAGAGGTGTCTGGTGTCACTAAAGAAAGACAAACTTGAACTTTAATTTTGTCTTTATAATTGTGAGGAGTCTTGTTTATCAACGTTGCCCATCTACATTGGATTAATATGACGGTTAAGCTCAAGTCCTGGACTCTACCCTCGAGAATGCCGACATAGTTTCAACTTTCTATCTTTGGGATACTATTTAAAAATCATGTCAACAGGGGCAAACTTAGGTAGGTTCGCGGACAGGTTTTGTATTTTGATTGTTAAAATACGACATTTCAGCCTTTTGAGCACAGCAATAAGGAAAAGTGTGTGTGTGTGTGTGTGTGTGTGGGTGGGTGCGTGCGTGCGTGCGTGCTTGTGTGTGCGTGCGTGTGCGTGTGCTTGTGTGCGTTTGTGTGTGGGGGGTGGGGGGTATTTTATGGTTGGGATGGACGTAACTCGGTGGTTTGCTTGATGCACGGTCTGTCTAGAGTCGATTCCCTTCAGGGTGGGCCCATTGGGATATATCTCATTACAGCCATTACTAGACAATGTTTAAACACCTGTTTATGTCTTACACGCGTGCAACTACATACATATACAATGCTTAAACACCTGTTTATGTCTCACACGCGTGCAACTACATACATATACAATGCTTAAACACCTGTTTATGTCTTACACGCGTGCAACTACATACATATACAATGTTTAAACACCCGTTTATGTCTTACACGCGTGCAACTACATACATATACAATGTTTAAACACCTGTTTATGTCTTACACGCGTGCAACTACATACATATACAATGCTTAAACACCTGTTTATGTCTCACACGCGTGCAACTACATACATATACAATGCTTAAACACCTGTTTATGTCTCACACGCGTGCAACTACATACATATACAATGTTTAAACACCTGTTTATGTCTTACACGCGTGCAACTACATACATATACATATACAATGTCTTAAACGCGTGCAACTGCATACATATACAATGTCTCACACGCGTGCAACTACATACATATACAATGCTTAAACACCTGCTTATGTCTCACACGCGTGTAACTACACACAGTTACAATGTTTAAACACCTGTTTATGTCTCACACGCATGTAACTACACACATTTACAATGCTTAAACACCTGTTTATATCTTACACACGTGTAACTACACACAATATTTAAACACCTGTTTATGTCTTACACGCGTGTAACTACACATTTACAATGCTTAAACACCTGTTTATGTCTTACACGCGTGCAATTACACACATTTACAAGGCTTAAGCACATGTTTATGTCTTACACGCGTGCAATTACACACATTTACAAGGCTTAAACACATGTTTATGTCTTACACGCGTGCAATTACACACATTTACAAGGCTTAAACACATGTTTATGTCTTACACTTGTGCAATTACACACATTTACAAGGCTTAAACACATGTTGATGTCTTACACGCGTGCAACTACACACATTTACAAGGCTTAAACACATGTTTATGTCTTACACGCGTGCAATTACACACATTTACAAGGCTTAAACACATGTTTATGTCTTACACTTGTGCAATTACACACATTTACAAGGCTTAAACACATGTTGATGTCTTACACGCGTGCAACTACACACATCTACAAGGCTTAAACACATGTTTATGTCTTACACGCGTGCAACTACACACATCTACAAGGCTTAAACACCTGTTTATGTCTTACACGCGTGCAATTACACACATTTACAAGGCTTAAACACATGTTTATGTCTTACACGCGTGCAACTACACACATTTACAAGGCTTAAACACCTGTTGATGTCTTACACGCGTGCAACTACACACATCTACAATGCTTAAACACCTGTTTATGTCTTACACGCGTGTAACTACACACATCTACAATGCTTAAACACCTGTTGATGTCTTACACGCGTGTAACTACATACATCTACAATGCTTAAACGCCTGCGTTTATGAAAAACAGGCTTCGTAAATTCTGCCCATTGTTTATACAGGTCCGAAGGGCAGGACGTAGCCCAGTGGTAAAACGTTCACTTGAGGCGCGCTTGGTCTAGGATCGATCCCCGTCGGTGGGCCCATTAGGCTATTTCTCGCTTTAGCTAGTTTAACGCAACTGGTATATCAAAGGCCGTGGTATGCGCTATCCTGTCTTTGGGATGGTGCATATAAAATATCCCTTAGTACTAATGGAAAAATAATGTAGCGGGTTTCCTGTCTAAGACTATGTTAAAATTACCAAATGTTTGACATCCAATAGCCGATGATTACTAATCAATGTGCTCTAGTGGTGTCTTAAACAAAACCAACTTTAAACTTTGTATACAGGTCCAGATATTCTTTTTAAAATATATTTAATATGAAACTTTTTTTGTTCTTACACACCCGGTTGTGAGAACACCATGCGTTATTTTTTATAACACATAGTTGTTTACGTACGTGTGCTAACAATTACAAGACATACGACTGGCTGCTCCTAGGCGATGACCAGGTCACCAATGCCATACGTTCAATAAACAAAAACCGAGCACGGTGGAAATCGATTACACTGTGACGTATAGTTAACATGGCAATCATGTTTCTGTGACGCCTAAGTTAGCTACAAGTGCAAAGGGTTGTAAATATATTTTAGTGGATAAAAACGTTAAAAGTTGCATAAAACCTGGTTTTTGACGATATGTAAGAAATAGAATAATGCATTCGTGTACGTTAGATACCATGTATTATTGTCATCAAAAAGGCTCTGTTTGTCGGATTCATCTCACAATGACAGTACGTTTAAGGTTCTGCTGAGTGAAACCAGATCCCACTACCGATAATGATATCTTGTTCGAATAAATCTGATACAAAGAAAGAAATGTTTTATTTAACGACGCACACAACACATTTTATTTACGGTTATATGACGTCAGACATATGGTTAAGGACCACACAGATATTGATAGAGGAAACCCGCTGTCGCCACTTCATTTTCGATTAGCAGTAAGATATCTTTTATATGCATCATCCCACAGACAGGGTAGTACATACCACGGCCTTTGATATGCCAGTCGTGGTGCTCTGGCTGGAACGAGCGCTTTACCACTGGGCTACGTTCCGCCCCTAAATCCGATACAAGCAGTGTATCAGCACACCCTGCATTAAATAGCATTGCACGTTTCAAATAATCTACCTGTAAAAAACGGGGTGTCGCACAGCTTTCAAGTTGCAGGATGCCGATTGGTTAATAAAGCTAAAGTTTGTTTTGTTTAACGACACCACTAGAGCACATTGATGATGTCAAACATATGGTCATTTTGACACAGTCACGGAGAGGAAACCCCCTACATTTTTCCATTAGTAACAAGGGGTCTTTTGTATGCACAATCCCATAGTCAGGATAGCACATACCACGGCCTTTGATATACCAGCCGTGGTGTACTGGCTGGAACGAGAAATATTCCAATGGGCCCACCAACGGGGATCGATCCCAAACCAACCGCGCATCAAGCGCCTCCATCAAGAGTTCAACATGTGATCTTCGACGACAAAATACTTTCCCGACCATCGGACATAGATTGCAGTCCGAACATGTACATTAATGTTCGTAAATACCAAACTGTATTACTAACCAATCGGAGGGATTTAGGTCAGGTTGGATCTGTTACACACGATCGTGGCGCAGTCGCAGTCGGGTGCAGAAAAATCAGTCGGCGACTGATCCGTGTAACTGCAATGTCGACCTGGCCTACCATTTAGGGTGTTTCAAAAATAAATATTAGGGCCCCATTTCACTAAGCATCGTACGTTTATGTCTGCTACTAGCAGTTATACAGGCCGTGCGTTTGCAGGTGTTTGGCACCAGTTGCACGCAGAATATTACATTATTACGGAAGCTGGAGTATTTTAAAGACACACGTAAATGAAGTATGTCTTCGTCTAACTATATTTGCTGAACTATAATAGTAATAACAATTGTTGTTTAATCGCAGATTTACGTTTACATGCAAACCTAGGCTTACGATGTTTTGTGAAATTAGCCCTGGAGTTGGGCTTTACTAACCTACTTCCTGTCACGGCTGCTACAGATCATGATGTAGGTGGTGGTGGTGGTGTTAAAATGTATTTATGACTGTGTATGGGTTTAAAACGTAATACTATGTTTTGATATGAATTGTACCGTTAATCGTTATACAGTTGCATGCCAGTTCATTGGTACCATTTTGACACAGACAAACTGTAGTCTTTAATACATTGATACAACTGGAATATTTAAAATTAATGATAAAACAGGAATATTAGGACAGTACAAACGAACCATTTCACTGCTTGTAGGCGTGTTCGAAACCCTAGTGGTATATGGACACGTTAAACAAGTTACTAAGCTAAGCTAAACTGCTTGTAGATCTCAGAAAAATTCAATTTCAACTGGAATAATGATACAGCATTGTTAGTTGGTTATGATAGGGAGATATTTATATTACATGAGTGACCGTTGGATGTCATTTGTTTCAAAACGTTAACGTATTTAATGAATGAAAGCCAAAAAAAGAAAAAGAAAAGAAAAACAAAAAAAGGGTATAAAACCTATTTACAACGCATGCGTCACAGCAATCAATTTCGATCGTGCTGATTTATTTGTATGGTGTGGATATGGCGACCGAGTCCTCACCTAGAAAGCAAATTGTATGTTTTTAAATCGACGACACACATATGTGTATTATTGCCAAGTGATATAATAAATAAGGTATGATGGCCTCACCAATGGTGTGTAAGAAAGAAGTATGTAATTCAGGCTGCACGGTGTGATATATTAAAATAACATCAAAACTTAGGTTATCAAAAATCTCAAACACTCATGAAAATAAAAACAAAAATAATGTTGATTATTATTTTTATTAATAGATAAATAATGTATATGTTTACAAGCTATATTTGCTAGCAGGTTACAATATAAATACAATTAAATAGACAAGGGTGCACACTTGATCAGACAACAATATCATATAAGCACTTAATAACCATTCACTAATGTCTTTACGCTGTGATTAACATGAAGCTATATTTAACAACAAATAACTATTAAAGGAGCAATGCCGAGTTTGCTGCATTGTAAGATATTGTGGACTAATACAATTTTGAAACGACTAGTATTAAATATTAAATATGTTTTTCTTGTTTAGAATATCACTGTCTCTATATTCAAAGTGTTTCTGATTGTCATAATATTTGTAAGATGCCTAAACAGGATTTCATATCCGAATAATTTCTCACGTGTCAAAAACAAATATATATATATACATTAGGAAATAAAATAAAGTTTGACCTTGTGCAAATACTGAGATTATCAGAAACACGTTTAATAAGAACCACTAATATTTTATTTAGAAAAAAAATATATATATATTTAATATGTAATTACTGTTGTTAAAAATATATGTTCGTCGACATCATATTACCAATTGACTAAAACTAAGGATAGTCTCTGACTTTATTAATAGGTAAACAATGTATATATTTACAAGCATGTATTTTCAGCAGTTTGCAATCAAGATCATATAACAACTTAATACATTTTTAGTCTATTTGCTCCAATATACATTATAAATAGTGACATTACAGTGGTATATTTTCACCAACATAGTAATCATTATGACTGTAAAGCATATTACTAGGGACAACACTGTACCAGGGCCGTAGATAGGATTTTGTGGTGGTGGTGGTGGTGGTGGTGGGGAGGGTGGGGTAGGTGGGGGGGGGGGGGAGGCTACTGAGTAGTTAATAGTCTAAAACTCCTTAAACGGTTAAGAAGAGAATATTAATGTAGTTTCTATAATGCCAGTGGCGTAGCCGGGGGCGGGGGGGGGGGGGGAGGTGGGAGGCAGAGGGCAAATCCCGGAAAATGTTTACCTTTTCGCTATTAATAACATTAAAAAGGTTCCTGTGTCATATCCCACTACTTCTAGGGGGCAACTAAACACACACACACCCCCCCCCCCCCGCTAGCTACGGCCCTGTGTACATTGCAGCAGCAAATGAAAGTTTCACTCTGTATGCTATCGTTACAAACATTACAGCACGATTATAAACGGTACGTCTGATGTATTCCAGCGTTGAAACCATTACAACGACCAAAATTCATATTACCAATGTTAGCGTTATTTAACATTTCTAGCACATGGGTGAACAGACGAATTCAGTAGGGTGTATACATATACACATTTTAATAACATTTCTAAATCAGAGTACATTGTAGAACAAACAGTAACAACATGTAATAATTAAATTTATTTTCAATGTGAAATCATAAATAACTTACTTCTTCAGACAAAAAGACGATTTTGCTCAGCTGAGCCGAAATTTAAGGTTTGGTACGGTATCACGTAATTAGGAGGAATATAATAATTCAGTATCCGTAGCATTTTCGATGTTTTCATACGTTATAAGAAAGTTTGTGAACATCATATATGTTTATATCCAGCTTTCGAGTGTTCCAAAGTGGTATAACACATTTTCAATGATATAAAAATAACACGCATATATTTTATAATCGTTATGATGGCGCTATGGTGCTAGGTAATTTCATCCTGTTGGTAAAACTTTAGTTATCTTAGTCATTAAATTCAAATTAAAATAATATTAATGTTTTACAAAGGAAAATATTGAAACAAAGATCCAACACGTTTTCAGTTTCGTGATATTTATGCTACACAAGATTTAACATATGTAACACTTGGCGTAACAAAAATAATTCAGTAGAACGTAGATGTAGCATTTTAATGACATGCTGAAACAAATGTGCAGCAACAGAACAAAATAGTAACTGAATACAATAAGTGATTTTATTGTGAATATGAAAGCACAAGTAACTTTAATTATCAGACATTTTAGACATAAACTTTTCAGGCGATTTTGTTTATCTGTGACGGCATTCAACTTTTAGTACGGTATAAAATCATAAAATCGGGGTAAACGTAAATAATTCGGTAACCGTGGGATGTTAGACTTTTTATGACGTTATGACAATGTTTGTGAAAATCATAATGTTCAGTCTATGTCGCCTTTTTGTATTATGTTTGTCTAAACAGCGTTCATACATACATTTTATACACGTTATCGTCAGACACACGTGCAGGAATGTATTCAGTAGTGGGGTCTAGACTATAGCGAGATAGATTCCAATGGGGTCGCGACATGATAATCCTGATAATGTATATTTATACAATTATTATTTGGGTGTGGAGAGGTGCGGGTTCGCCACCAGAAACCTCCCTGAGCTCGCGCCTAATCATGACGCTACAGCGCGAGCTAATTTCATATTAACAAGTGGTTTTTTTTTGTATGTTTAGTCAATTGATCAAGCACGCTGTCCTGGGCTACCTGGACTACCTGGACTGTCTGCCCAGGACAAGTGTTAATGTTTAGTTGGCAGTGGTCATTGACCTTGCACCTCCGTCATTAACACATGTTCACTCTGTTTAGGATTCGCTAATGAGCTCAAGTTTGTATTGTCTTACGTTTTACATCGCATCCACATATACACACAAATAAACACAATGGGCCGAATTTACACAGCCTGGATTAGACTTACAGGCGTGAAACTAAATACATTTACATAGCTTAAACACCTGTTTTAGACTTACAGACGCGAAACTAGATACATTTACAATGCTTAAACACCTGTTTTAGACTTACAGGCGTGTAACTAGGTACATTTACATAGCTTAAACACCTGTTTTAGACTTACAGGCGTATAACTACATACATTTACAATGCTTAAACACCTGTTTTAGACTTACAGGCGTGTAACTACATACATTTACAATACTTAAACACCCGTTTTAGACTTACAGCCGTGTAACTACACACATTTACATAGCTTAAACACCTGTTTTAGACTTACAAGCGTGTAACTACATACATTTACATAGCTTAAACACCTGTTTTAGACTTACAGGCGTGAAACTGCATACATTTACAATGCTTAAAAACCTGTTTTAGACTTACAGGCGTGTAACTGCATACATTTACAATGCTTAAACACCTGTTTTAGACTTACAGGCGTGTAACTGCATACATATACAATGCTTAAACACCTGTTTTAGACTTACAGGCGTGAAACTGCATACATATACAATGCTTAAACACCTGTTTTAGACTTACAGGCGTGAAACTGCATACATATACAATGCTTAAGCACCTGTTTTAGACTTACAGGCGTGAAACTGCATACATTTACAATGCTTAAGCACCTGCTTTAGACTTACAGGCGTGTAACTACATACATTTACTATGCTTAAACACCTGTTTTAGACTTACAGGCGTGTAACTACATACATGTACGTTTACATAGCTTAAACAACTACGTCTATGAAAAACAGGCTTCGTAAATTCGGCCCAAAATATCCATGTACAATATTTCTGGTATATTTAAGACCGTGATATGTGCTGTCCTCTCTGTGGTAATTTGCATATACAACATGCCTGGCTAAATGCATAGCGTTTTCTTCGAAAACTGAGTGTGAGAGTTGCCAAATGTTTGTCATCAATTACCAGATAATTAATTAATCAATGTGCTCTAGTGGTGTCGTTAAACAGAAGCAAACTTTGTATTTAAAATACGCACTGAGTAATATAATAAATGCACATAAAACGAATAACAAAAACGAATAAGTAATCTAGAAGTAAATTAAACCAGACTATTTCGTAATAGTACATACAATGAATAATGAAAATAATAATTTTAACATAAATACGTAACCTAAAGGAGTCAGAAGAGGCCAGCAACTGGGGGTGGGGTTTCAGCTATATATCAATATCAATATATCACTTTTTATTTGGGGACATTGAACAGACTTTAGAGTTTGGACAACACTACCCTTCTGGTCCCCAGCGTCCGACGCCAAAGCTAATTCTTCTTGTTTTCAAATTAAATATTTTCCTATACGATTCGGGAACCTACCAGTCCGACGACTACTGAGACCGGTTCGCGAGATAAACGAGCGAACTCTATTAAATGTCGGAACATGAGGTTCCTATTTGAACGAATGACTACGTGTCAAAATTGTTTGACAACCAAAAGCTAATGATTAATTAATCAATGTGCTCTAGTGGTGTCGTTAAACAAAACAAACTTTAACTGTGACTATTTGGATGACTTGCTCCTTGTATGATTTATTTAATTAAACTTGAGAGTAGGACCAACAGTTCACGGTTTACTGAAAGCTCCGAGCCAGATGAGACTTTAACTTTAACATCGAAATATTGAGGCCAGCCAACACGAAACATGGGCATCAGCGGCCGTGACACGTCGATATTTGGGATTGAGCATAAAACTGTGTTGTCGTCAACACGGATAACGTGGAGAGTGGCGTTGTCTGAGTCTACTAACAGCCCGAGTGTGACAGTGAGTCGTGTGTCATGTTTCAAACGTGTCACAGGACTGTCACACAAACAGCTTCCACGTGGCGCAACCTCTATACAGAGATTGTTGTGAGATGGACAGCTGAACACACAGACACTCAAAGCATGTTTGTTATCCGAAATACAGTCTACATCGTCACAGTGTTCGTCCATACAAACACCGACTACTGATACCGCGTATTGTAATTCTGCCGATTCTAGCGCCAAACAGTCCACTTCCGTCTCCCAGTAAGATATTCCTCGTCGTGGAATACACGTTCTGGCAGTCGCTCCAAGGAAACGCTGCAGGCCGGAAGTCTGGTCAGAAGTTAATGTTGCTGAAATTTTGTTGACCAGAATTCCAGATTCGTTAATACTACATGCCTTCCTGTTGATCTTCTCCCGGTCAAACTCTACAGTTGGTACTGTGAGAAGGAAAGAAAAAAAGATGAATAAACAATATGTATATCGTATGTTTTTGTTATCTTTATGCTAAACAGGTTAAACGTTAACAATGTCCCACGGATTACGAATGTTTTATGTAAGTATTTGTGTATAATTCCTAGAACTGTCAGTAGTTAGTATAGTTTGATTAGACACATTTCCTGTAACACACAGACACAGACCCCCCTTCCCCCCCCCCCCCCCACACACACACGGACGCATACACATACACACACACTAACACACACACACACACACACACACACGAATACACATACACACACGCAGACATACACACTAACACACAAACACACACACACACGCATACACACATTAAAACACGCACTAACACACACACACACACACACACATATATATACACACACATTAAAACACGCACTAACATACACACACACACACACTAACACACATACACACGAATACACATACACACACACACACTAAAACACACACGGACACACAGACACATGCTTTCAGGATATATGTTTAGAGTCTCTCTCTCTCTCTCTCTCTCTCTCTCTCTCTCTCTCTCTGTGCCTGTCTCCCCCCTCTCTCTCTCTCTCTCTCTCTCTCTCTCTCTCTCTCTCTCTCTCTCTCTCTCTCTCTCTCTCTCTCAGCTGTACATGTTTATGTATGTTTATGTATGTACCTAGCAGTTGGCTCCTTCAACTAAAAATAAGAAAACATGTCCTTTTTAGTTCAAATGTGAATTTTTTAATAGTTTTAGTTCAAGTAAACATTTATCGCTGTGCCCTGAATTTTACTGCACCACTACCCACCCCCCCCCCCCCACACACACACACATACTGTAGTTATATTAGCTAGGCATATCCCTGTTTACTCTCTAGTTATCTCTCTTTTTTCTATTTCTGTCTTTCTCTCCTCGCAACAACTTTGTCTCACTAAGTAAATATTCTTTTCTTAATCGTTATATATTGTTGTAGCTGAAACGTTCCAGGACAGACAGCTGTTGCTGATATCCGAGATTGCTGAAAACATAGTTGCTCTTCGTCAGTGGATCTTGTAGGACCTAAAACCATTTAATGTCCAGTGGACCTTCTGTCTGAACAGTCATTCCACTTGTTGAGATCTAGTTTTATGGTTACACCAACTGTCAAATAGCTGGTAATAGCGGTAACAAGGAATTTGGTCAAATCTAACAGACTAAAATAAGGGATGTTTGCAGAAATTCACACATTGATTTAACCATATAATACAGAAACACGTGGTCGTTACTTACAAAGAAGTTCTCTGTATTGTCCTGACTGATCGTTAGCACCGAAGAGGATTTTTTTCATCACATCGTCATCTGAAATTAAAAACAAAAAGGTTTAATGTTTAACTACGTCACTAGACAACATCGGATAATCACTGATACCTATAGGATATAAAACATCGAATAATCACTGATAGGCTATAGGATATCAAACATCGGATAATCACTGATAGGCTTTAGGATATCAAACATCGAATAATCACTGATAGGCTATAGGATATCAAACATCGGATAATCCATGATAGGCTATAGGATATCAAACATTTGATAATCACTGATAGGCTATAGGATATAAAACATCGAATACTCACTGATAGGCTATAGGATATCAAACATCGAATAATCACTGATAGGCTATAGGATATCAAACATTTGATACTCAATGATTGGCTTTAGGATATCAAACATCGAATAATCACTGATAGGCTATAAGATATCAAACATTGAATAATCACTGATAGGCTATAGGATATCAAACATCGAATAATCACTGATAGCTATAAGATATCAAACATCGGATACTCAATGATAGGCTTCAGGATATCAAACATCGGATAATCACTGATAGGCTATAGGATATCAAACATCGAATAATCACTGATAGGCTATAGGATATCAAACATCGGATAATCACTGATAGGCTATAGGACATAAAACATTTGATAGTCACTGATAGGCTATAGGATATCAAACATCGAATAATCACTGATAGGCTATACGATATCAAACATCGAATAATCACTGATATGCTATAGGATATCAAACATCGGATAATCACTGACAGGCTATAGGATATCAAACATCGAATAATCACTGATAGGCTATAGGATATCAAACATGGAATAATCACTGATAGGCTATAGGATATCAAACATCGAATAATCACTGATAGGCTATAGTGTGACGACCCTGGATTAGAGGGTGTCCTTGTAAATGGCCATAACCACTAACTATGAAGGCAAAAGATCACCAACAAGATTAAAATTCAACAATATTTATTTAACAATAACCTCAAATTACATTCGCAGTTGAACTGTATGTTCACTGATTCATTTAGTAATAAAATTCACATAAATAATTGAATAAACATGGCTAAGTTACTTTCAGGCTTTGAAATATACTACAATTCTTAAATTACTTTAAAAGACTGAGTCTTATTCACCTGAAACAGGTAAGATGCTCAATAATAATTATTCCTAATATACTAAGTCTCCAACGTTATGATATACACAAACTTAATGTTGGACCAAGAACATCAATATCAGCAAGAATATACACTTTAAATACTTTGTCTGGGTACACAGACCTACTTCCACTACATAGGCATCTCTCTAACTCAATCCCTCTCTATATAATATGTATTAAACTTTGCCACATAAAAACCACAACACCCGGGGCATACACCTTTTCTGTGTAATGGGTGCTGTCTATCTCCCTAAATTCTACGAATAATAAATACCGAAAATAATACCCTTTAATCTTTATTAATTATCTAATCATTAAGGTTGTGAGTTTTGTCCCTACAAGTTATCCCAATAACATACACATATGTAAAACCCGTATAATTTAGTATTCTGTTAATAAACCCAACCCACCTATCGGGGCGAACGACTGACCGAAACTGACAAATCATTGCGGGATTCGTATTTATACCCCCGCCAAAATCCAGCAATACTGGTTAATATCCAACACTGCAGAATTATGCATTCCGCAAAACGGGGTAAAATCCAGCAGTGCGGGGTACAATCCTGCATTGCAGAATTTGTAAATCCCGCAGTGCGGGTTAGAAAACCAATGACGTCATTTACTACTGGCTAACGTCATTAGGCCCTACAGGCCTTTATACCTTAATTACTATGCTATAATGGGAACGAAATAAATACAATTAAGCATATATACACAAATAAATATAAGTTCCATATCCATTCCGAATTAGATATGTTACATTAGTAATATCTGAAATTACTAATATTTACCTAACTCACACAGTGTGACAGACGTCAAAAATAGCATTGACAAAAACCCGGAAGTAACTCTCAAAAAATCCAGAACGAGGCTCGTACAAAAGCATGGCTTCGATCTTTTTACATTTGCGGCTGTATAAAAATGCCAATTTAACAACTTAATAACACTTGATAAGGTAAGTTATCTGTGACTACTGATAATATAAACACTAATGATTAAGTGTATAAATGTTATACGATAAACAAGGCCTTGTTTTATTGACCCGGCGCATAGAATTGCGCTGTAAACAAATATAGACTACGATGCACGTTGGCGCTAAAACAAAACGAACTTGAATTATAGCTTAATAATTTATAGAAAATAATTTACTGGCAATATCGTAATCCCGGATTGTCACAATAGGATATCAAACATGGAATAATCACTGATAGGCTATAGGATATCAAACATTTGATAATCACTGATAGGCTATAGCATATCAAACATCGGATAATCACTGATAGGCTATAGGATATCAAACATCGGATAATCACTGATAGGCTATAGGACATCAGACATTTGATAATCACTGATAGGCTAAAGGATATCAAACATCGGATAATCACTGATAGGCTATAGGATATCAAACATCGGATAATCACTGATAGGCTATAGGATATCCAACATTTGATAATCACTGATATGCTATAGGATATCAAACATCGAATAATCACTGATAGGCTATAGGATATCAAACATCGAATAATCACTGATAGGCTATAGGATATCAAACATCGGATAATCACTGATAGGCTATAGGATATCAAACATTTGATAATCACTGATAGGCTATAGGATATCAAACATCGGATAATCACTGATAGGCTATAGGATATCAAACATTTGATAATCACTGATACCTATAGCATATCAAACATTTGATAATCACTGATAGGCTATAGGATATCAAACATCGAATAATCACTGATAGGCTATAGGATATCAAACATCGGATAATCACTGATAGGCTATAGGATATCAAACATTTGATAATCACTGATAGGCTATAGGATATCAAACATCGGATAATCACTGATAGGCTATAGGATATCAAACATTTGATAATCACTGATACCTATAGCATATCAAACATTTGATAATCACTGATAGGCTATAGGATATCAAACATCGAATAATCACTGATAGGCTATAGGATATCAAACATCGGATAATCACTGATAGGCTATAGGATATCAAACATTTGATAATCACTGATAGGCTATAGGATATCAAACATCGGATAATCACTGATAGGCTATAGGATATCAAACATTTGATAATCACTGATACCTATAGCATATCAAACATTTGATAATCACTGATAGGCTATAGGATATCAAACATCGAATAATCACTGATAGGCTATAGATATCATACATTTGATAATCACTGATAGGCTATAGGATATCAAACATTTGATAATCACTGATACCTATAGGATATCAAACATTTGATAATCACTGATAGGCTATAGGATATCAAACATCGGATAATCACTGATAGGCTATAGGATATCAGACATTTGATAATCACGGATATCAAACATCGGATAATCACTGATAGGCTATAGGATATCAAACATCGGATAATCACTGATAGGCTATAGGATATCAAACATTTGATAATCACTGATATGCTATAGGATATCAAACATCGAATAATCACTGATAGGCTATAGGATATCAAATATCGAATAATCACTGATAGGCTATAGGATATCAAACATCGGATAATCACTGATAGGCTATAGGATATCAAACATTTGATAATCACTGATAGGCTATAGGATATCAAACATTTGATAATCACTGATACCTATAGGATATCAAACATTTGATAATCACTGATAGGCTATAGGATATCAAACATCGAATAATCACTGATAGGCTATAGATATCATACATTTGATAATCACTGATAGGCTATAGGATATCAAACATTTGATAATCACTGATACCTATAGGATATCAAACATTTGATAATCACTGATAGGCTATAGGATATCAAACATCGGATAATCACTGATAGGCTATAGGATATCAGACATTTGATAATCACGGATATCAAACATCGGATAATCACTGATAGGCTATAGGATATCAAACATCGGATAATCACTGATAGGCTATAGGATATCAAACATTTGATAATCACTGATATGCTATAGGATATCAAACATCGAATAATCACTGATAGGCTATAGGATATCAAATATCGAATAATCACTGATAGGCTATAGGATATCAAACATCGGATAATCACTGATAGGCTATAGGATATCAAACATTTGATAATCACTGATAGGCTATAGGATATCAAACATTTGATAATCACTGATACCTATAGGATATCAAACATTTGATAATCACTGATAGGCTATAGGATATCAAACATCGAATAATCACTGATAGGCTATAGATATCATACATTTGATAATCACTGATAGGCTATAGGATATCAAACATTTGATAATCACTGATACCTATAGGATATCAAACATTTGATAATCACTGATAGGCTATAGGATATCAAACATCGAATAATCACTGATAGGCTATAGATATCAAACATTTGATAATCACTGATAGGCTATAGGATATCAAACATCTGATAATCACTGATAGGCTATAGATATCAAACATTTGATAATCACTGATAGGCTATAGATATCAAACATTTGATAATCACTGATAGGCTATAGATATCAAACATTTGATAATTCTGTGACATAGTCTGTAGAGAAAACCCAATAGAGGATCTCTTAAAACACTTTCCCGTAGACAGGACAACACATACCACTTTCTTTGATGTATTAATCATTGAACACAGGTTAGGACGGGAAACTTAATCTCAAATAAATGTTAATAAAATGGGCCGTCACACACACACACACACACACACACACACAGTCAGACCTTGTTACAACGACCGTCGTTACTACATTTACACCATCCGACCACAAACTGTCAGTAACAAACGTACATCAATGTTATTCTGTTCATTAGACCGGAATCCACACCTTCCTACACCGACAGACCAAATTAGGAACAAACGTGCATCCGACGTCTGAAAACACGTTTTATAACATTACATAATCACAGTTTCCGTAACACATAGTCATTGGGCGTCCTTGATCCCGTTGCGAGCCGACAGTGTCTACATCTGTAGACGTGTATTGCTTTTACAAATGCGCCTTTAGTAATTAAATTAAAGGATTAACGTCCAACAATCAAGTCCAACAATCAAGTCTCCATGACTGGAAAGGATGGGGGGGGGGGGGAGGGGGGACCGCCTGCCCTGGCAGGTGGAATGGAGCACCAGCAGTCCAATCAAGGTTGGTAGCAGGCGGAGGGTGGTATGATGCTATCTAATTTGGAATGTCCCGTAGGATTAAGCCAAAGAGAAGATGGTGCGCGTTTTAGTGAAGGAAGTCTGGCGCAATTTTGATGGTCGTTCAAATGTAAAAGGTAGAGAGCTACATATAGGTTTTGATTTTAGTAGGCCGAGAGTAGCTCGTAATATAGGTATATACAGGCGACTATTATATACAGGTAAAGGAAAACACATAAACAGTTAAAGAAAACTGAATATTTACTACATCAATTTTTTATTCAAAGCATAAACTTAATACATTTTGTTGAAACACACTCTATTATACACCTTTTGAAAAAATCATTTTTCATTGAATGCTTTGCACTGGATTCTGTTACCTCTTAAATTAAAGCACCACACGCAGGTAAGAAATCGTTATATATTAACAAAAGGCCCAGTTTGCCAATGTGTAATGGCTGAACAAACATCGTGGCATACTGTCGGAACTGATTGTCGGACTAGCAGCAATCACACGCCACGGAATACACTACCCTTCAGTGTTGATGAGTTAAATACATATGTACGTTCAATGCAAGCCTTTCTCCAACCAATAACAAGTTGTCTTGCAAATTAAATGACCGACCTTATTTAGATATCAGATGCAAATAAGATCAGTGATGCACTGAAGCATGTACTTGTCTTGTTAGAACTCAAGTAAATCAATAACTTTATACTGTGACTGGGACAGGTTAATACATGTATATATATTTTGTGATGGCAACTTCAACTGTCCATTTTGCATTGAACAGTTGGCTGTTATATACAGGTAAGAAAGAAAGAAAGAAATGTTTTATTTAACGACGCACTCGACACATTTTATTTACGGTTATATGGCGTCAGACATATGGTTTAAGGACCACACAGATTTTGAGAGGAAACCCGCTGTCGCCACTATATGGGCTACTCTTCCGATTAGCAGCAAGGGATCTTTTATTTGCACTTCCCACAGGCAGGATAGCACAGACCATGGCCTTTGTTGAACCAGTTGAACCTGGTCAGTGCAAGTGGTTTACACCTACCCATTGAGCCTTGCGGAGCACTCACTCAGGGTTTGGAGTCGGTATCTGGATTAAAAATCCCATGCCTCGACTGGGATCCGAACCCAGTACCTACCAGCCTGTAGACCGATGGCCTACCACGACGCCACCGAGGCCGGTCATATACAGGTAAAGTAAAGAAGGAAATGACTAGGGCGGGGATTATGCTGGCCGTTATATACAGGTGACCGTTAGACCAGTCTCGACTCTATATACAATTATATAACAAACAATGTTTTTGGTAATTCAGTAACAATAATAATACAATAATCATAATATATTATTAGTCCAAATGATATGACAAATAATTTAAAATTTTGATATGATATGATTATATCCCATTCTATATATATTATTTTCGATAATCACCATGCCTTCATTGTTCATATATTTCAAAACAAATCCAGTACACAGGTAACGTCTAAATAAATACCAATACGAATACCAGAAATACCTCACGTATGGAGAAAGGAAGATGGGAACAAAAACGGGATTGGGACCATGATCTTAAGAGGTGACTGGATGGGATGCAAATACTGCAATACTTTCGCTCGCTCAAAACGTGAAAAGGACATACCAACTATGACATGTTGGGACGTGAACAGCTAGTAGCACAGTATAGGACATGTTGGTACATGAACACAGAAAAACTAGCAACAAAGTATAGGACACGGACAGCTGGAGATACAACAATGACATGTTGGCACGTGAACAAGACGGTATCAAAGTATAGGACCTGTTGGGACGTGAACACAGACAAGACGGTATCAAAGTAATGGACCTGTTAGGACGTGAATACAGACAAGCTGGTACAAAAGTATAGGATCTGTTGGGACGTTAACACAGTCACACTAGTACCAAAGTTTAGGATATGTTGGCACGTGCACACAGAGAAGCTAGTACCAAAGTATAGGCCATGTCGATATGTGAACACATAGAACCTAGAAACAAAGTATAGGCCATGTTGGTATGTGAACACAGACACGCTGGAACCAAAGTATAGGCCATGTTGGTATGTGAACACAGACAAGCCAGTATCAAAGTATAGGCCATGTTGGTATGTGAACACAGAGAAGCTAGTACCAAAGTATAGCTCATGTTGGTATGTGAACACAGAGAAGCTAGTACCAAAGTATAGGTCATGTTGGTATGTGAAGACAGAGAACAAAGAAACAAAGTATAGGCCATGTTGGTATGTGAACACAGAGAACCTAGAAACAAAGTATAGGCCATGTTGGTATGTGAACACAGAGAAGCTAGTACCAAAGTATAGGTCATGTCGATATGTGAACACAGAAAACCTAGAAACAAAGCATAGGCCATGTTGGCATGTGAACACAGACAAGCTGGTAACAAAATATAGGCCATGTTGGTATGTGAACACAGAGAACCTAGAAACAAAGTATATGCCATGTTGGGATGTGAACACAGAGAACAAAGAAACAAAGTATAGGCCATGTTGGTATGTGAAGACAGAGAACCTAGAAACAAAGTATAGGCCATGTTGGTATGTGAACACAGACAAGCTAGTACCAAAGTATAGGCCATGTCGATATGTGAACACAGAGAACCTAGAAACAAAGTATAGGTCATGTTGATATGTGAACACAGACAAGCTAGTACCAAAGTATAGGCCATGTCGATACGAGAACACAGAGAACCTAGAAACAAAGTATAGGCCATGTCGATATGTGAACACAGAAAACCTAGAAACAAAGTATAGGCCATGTTGGTATGTGAACACAGACAAGCTGGTAACAAAGTATAGGCCATGTTGGTATGTGAACACAGAGAACCTAGAAACAAAGTATAGGCCATGTTGGTATGTGAACACAGACAAGCTAGTACCAAAGTATATGCCATGTCGGTATGTGAACACAGAGAACCTAGAAACAAAGTATAGGCCATGTTGGTATGTGAACACAGACAAGCTAGTACCAAAGTATAGGCCATGTCGATATGTGAACACAGAGAACCTAGAAACAAAGTATAGGCCATGTTGCTATGTGAACATAGAGAAGCTAGTACCAAAGTATAGGTCATGTTGGTATGTGAACCCAGACAAGCTAGTACCAAGGTATAGGCCATGTTGGTATGTGAACACAGACAAGCTAGTACCAAGGTATAGGCCATTTTGATATGTGAACACAGGCTAGTACCAAAATATAGGCCATGTTGCTATGTGAACACAGACAAGCTAGTATCAAAGTATAGGCCATGTTTGGACATGGACAGAGACAAGCTAGATCGAAAGTATGGGACATGTTATGACGTGAACACAGACAAGCTGGTACCAAAGTGTAGGACATGTTGGAACGTGACCACAGACAATCTAGTACCAAAGTGTAGGACATGTTGGGACGTGACCACATACAATCTAGTACCACAGTATATGACACTAACAACTGGAGATACAACGAATGTCGAGTCTCTTCATTGTCTCTTCATTTATAAGAAGCAAGTTTTCACCTACAGCCTAATAAACCAATTTGATGGCATACAGTGTATGCTATTATCCATATTGTTTTTTTAAAATTAGCACAAGAATAGTGGGATAATTTTCATTACATATAATATCGATAAGTACCAACACATTTTTGCAATTATAATGGAAGTGCACATATTTTAATTTAGTTATAAATTAAATAAATATTCTGTCTAGACTATGAAGTAACTTACCCTTGTCTCTGGTGTGAAATGCAATTCCATCATTAGTCAACTGATGTCCACTGAGACTGATGAAACACCTGTGAGGCTCAGTACATATTTGTCTGTACGTAATGTACGCCAAACGAAATCAGTTTTGTTTTCGGTTTTTCCTCACCCTTGATTTCAGTGTCTGATTCAATCATTGCTTTTAACATATCTGTCTGATCCTCGGCCTTGGTTTCCTTTGGTAGCATTGCAACTTGAACCACACGGGATTCTTCGCCTTTCTTGGCATCCCTTACCTCAATACATGGTTTTATCTGCGACATATCAACCACCATTGCACGTTTCTGCAGGATTTTACAAACCTGATCAAAGGTATCCAGATCTACGTCCACCTCTTCCATCTTCATATCCAACAGTTGAGGTATTTCTAGCAGCCTTCTGGCTTGCTTCTCCAGAACCTCAGACATTTCTATGAACTGAACAGCTCGTGTGTACGACAACGCTTGTTGACAGTAAAGAAAATGTCGACTTTTACTGTCATTTGACAGCGTTAGCGTCTCAAATTTCTCATTTCTGTCAGCCTGTTGTTTGGCCACGTTAGAAATGACTTGTTCTTTTAACTGTTGTCTTCTCTCAGACAGCATTGTGATGCATTTTTCATATGAATCATCAATATCTTGCAAACATCGTTGTTTGATAACACTTAGTGCTTCATTCTGTTCAACAAGCTTGCATTTGTAACCTTCTGATGTGACCTTAGACTTTTCTAAATCGCATAAAACTGCAGTGACTTGATCTTTCTTTGCTTGGTAGACATCTTTGAGGTCTTGTATCTCATGATCTCTATGGGAGATAAGAGCGCACGATGGACATACAGCGACTGAACATGCCCTGCAGAAAAGGTCCAACTTCAAGTTTTGATGAGTGTTACATATATCTGTCTGTTGGAAAAATACTTGTTGAGGCATGTTCATATATTCGGCAATTAGAACAGTCCTGTGAAGCTTCGAAACTGCAAATTTCTTATGGCATGTTGTGCACCTATCGCACATATTTTCCAGACAGTCCAGGCAACGTCCTGTTGCCATGGCACTGTCCGGACACTCGTTGCACATAATTTCATCCAGCTTGTTTTTCATGTTAACATATTCAGTTAAATTCCTCAACACCTTGTTTTGTAGAAATGTTCCTAGTATGTTCCCCTGAACAGGCCAAACCTGTCGACAGTTGGGACATCTTACTCCAGTGGTGACTTCTCCCAAATCGACTCCAGACAGCGACAGCAGAAACTGTGGAAGCACGGTAAGATACGTGGAGATTTGTCCTGGTCATCGAAATACTCGAAACAAATCTCGCACGTAACGAGCTCGTCACGAATTTCCAGAATTTGGACAACACCACTTTCAGCCATCGTCCAGTTAATACGTTAATCACTGGAATAATAAATAGAGAATCATACATGAGTGGCCGCTATCTGCCATTTAATTCACAGCGAGTTGTTTCAAAATGTATTTAACGAGCGAAAGCGAGTTTGATATGTTTCTAAACAACGGGTTATGAGAAAAATGGTATCTAAGGAACAGGAATGTATTATAATATTTCTTACATATCCTAAAAAACCACACAGGTTTTAACCAAATTTTAAAATATTTTTTGACTAAAATATATTTACAACCCTTTGCACTTGTAGCTGAATTACACGTCACAAACACATGATTGTCAGGTTAACTATAATATAGGTAATCGATTTCCCTCGTGTTGTTTGGCATTGGATATATGGCATTGGTTACCTGATCATCAGGAGCAGCCAGTCGTGTGTCTTGAAACTGTTAACACACGTACATGTGCAAACAATAATGTGTTATCATAAATAACGAATGATGTTCTCACCAACGGGTGTGTAAGAAAATGGATTATTGCCACATGCATATAGCTTACCTGTCAGCTATCTGGGACAGATTTGATCGTCTATTAACATTTCCTAGCCATGTCTTGCTTCTTCGTTTTCTCCTGAAATAAACATGAACATATGGATGTAACCGTTTGAAAACCACGTGACTTTACCTCTTACTTAATAGTCCTAGCAATTCATAATTTAAAACGCGACCGGAATAGTCTTGAGAAGAAGAGTATTTTCGCATTTGATTGGAAATATAGTTGATTGCGTCTACGTGCGTGCGTAAAAAAACGTACGTATGTACCACGCCTTTAGTAACGACCCATAACACTGTGTCACTGTCAAAGCCCAAGTTTAACGCATTGACTGGTGCATCCAACACAGATTTACGTGATGTTACAAACAAAAGAAACAAACACACTAAAATGTAATCCTACTTTATAAATAAGCCAAGACAAACCTTCACACCAACAAAATCACCATCGTTTGTCGCAGAGAAAATAAGTGGAATCTTCACACCAACAACGTCATCATATTTCGTGATAGTCAAAATAAGTGAAACGTTTACAACAATATCGTCATCGTGTTCCTTAGTGATGACGTAGAACGTGCACACACACACAGCGTCAGCCGTCACTAAACTCTATCTAACTCTCGAAGGTCAAATTATCCCGTTAGCTCTACATAATATGTCAGTACCTTACATGCTGAATGAAACGTCTGTTTGTTTTGCCCGTTAATATCACTGCGCAAGAACCATACGCGGTCAATCAGTCGACCATTTCACTCATGTTTACATCCACTGAATGTTCAAGAACGACTGTCTTGGTCACATCCTCCGCGATTCTCCAGTCATAAGGTGTTTGTCAAACCTGTTTCTGCATTACCCGTTAATATCACTGCGCCAGGACCGTACGTGGAATAAGAGACCTGCTTGTGCTACACCTGTGCATCACTGCGCGGTGATAATTAAGTTTCAACAAAAAACAGATTACCCTAATATAACTGACTGATTAATGCCAATTTAGGTAACACGTACTATATACGAGTTATATCTTAATGTCATGTAGTACCTCTCTATGTTATTAGAGGTGATTTGTGTCACTAAAATATCATAATGTATTGCGTGCGATCAATAGACTTAGAACTGCTTTTGAAATCGCCTGGGCGTAACATACTTTTCAGTTTGCCAATATCTTTTCAAGCGCCATCGATGTTTTCGTTCAGTTAGGGCCGTAATAATTCGTCCTGGGGGTGTGGGGGGAAAAGAGAGAGAGAGAGAGAGAGAGAGAGAGAGAGAGAGAGAGAGAGAGAGAGAGAGAGAGAGAGAGAGAGAGAGAGACAGAGAGAGGTGAAATCTAAAAAAACACATAAACACATAACACGCCAACACCACTACGAATATCATCAACTACGCACCTGGTTAGTATTGACAAACTGTTACACACAATGCCTGATAGCTAAAATATATCTCCGGTATTACGTAAACGCACACACCTTTGGTGTAGCCTCCGTGTCCCTATAAATAACTGCTGGTCCTGCCAGGGGTCGGACGCAAGGTACACATGCCTGGACCTTCAATGGAAATAGACATGTAAAACAAGTTTTGAAGTTCAAGTCCATCTCCCATTGTGGGATCCACCACAAGATGGAATCCGCGCACACGTTTTTGTTCTGTTTTGATTTGCATGACTAGCCTTGTTAATTTAGAAACAAATCTAGTGGTGTAATGGATACATCGTTAAGGACCAGCCAGACATTGAGAGAGGAAACCCGCTGTCGCCACTTCATGGGCTATTCATTTCCATTAGCAGCAAGGGATCATTTATATCCACCATCCCACCGCAGGATAGTACATACCATGGCCTTTGTTACACCAGTTGTGCAGCACTGGCTGGAACTAGCTCTTTACCTCTGTGTTACGTCCGGCCCATAATATAATGAATACCATTATTTATTCAATTGTAAAAACAACGAGAATCGATGCTAGATCGATCGCGCACCAGGCAAGGTCTGTATTTGTACGTCCCGCTCCTAGTGCTGTGATGTGTACGTCACATGGTAACAGTCTCGCTACGACGTTCACTTCTAAGATGAAGTGGGTGACAGGGCCGTAGGAACCGTGGGGATGGGGGACTGTACACCCCCACTCGAGGACGAAAATGTGGCTTTTTTACTACTCTATATAAATACACCAAAAACATATTGCTTATACTCCCCCCTCCCCCATAAGAGACTGTGCCCACCCACCCCACATCTTCCACTTCGGATATCACTCTTACGGACCTAGGGTGGGGGTAACTCCGTGATAGAGTCTTTCCATATTAGTACACAGCTACACAGGTACAGATATAGATTTCGCGGAATTTCTAACACTGACCCAGATATCAATCTCGTGTTAGGACACAGCGATACGGGTATATAGAGGTTTCCAAGTGTTTCCGTGTTTTCCTCCTGACGTTTAAGGTTATGTTAGACCAAACCTATTCTCATTGCCGATAAAGTTAACTTTTTTCTAATAAATCTGATAAAAACAAATTGCATTTCAATAGCTGGTTTCAGAGGGTATGTACAAGGGGGTTACCATCAGCCAGCTGATTAAACACTGACATTGTTGCACTCAGGTTTCCAGGAAAGTATTTAATAGAGAGAGAGAGAGAGAGAGAGAGAGAGAGAGAGAGAGAGAGAGAGAGAGAGAGAGAGAGAGAGAGAGAGAGAGAGAGAGAGAGAGAGAGAGAGAGAGAGAGAATATTTCCCGTATGACAGTCAGTTAACATAAGAAGATTGAAACGGTACAAACGAACACTTTCATTGTTTGTAATTCGACCGGGAATTAGGTTTGATATTTCGAAAGCAAGAGGAAACGCTACGAAGAAAAAATCATGTCCTAAGATGCCATTGAAAGAAACATGAAGACTTTACAATGGAAGTTATTTAAAGACACGTACTCTCGCTTCCTCACGTATATGCATTACTTTGAGAAAGGCTCCTACACGAGTAAAAGTCTACTCTCAGTGCATCGTAACAGAGATGTGAGACCACAAATCGTCTCTGGGTCAGCGAATATTTGGACGAAGTGGATGACGACAATACCTATGATGATGAGGACGAAGATGACGAAGAGAAATGAACACTAATAATATTCACATGTCGCCCTTAAGGGTGTATACTACCAAATCAAATCCCATAGACAACAATAGTAACATATGTGGCTAAAACTCCTACCTGCAACGTATCAACCGACATAAACGCCACGGATATAAATACTACCACCCCTCACACTTAAAGTGAATCAGAAAAAAATGGGGGTCAAGCTGCTCGTTTCTGAGATAACGGGTAGCGTCTATGACTACCCTAGTTCCGCACAAAATTCGAGTACTTTTTTTTACAGGTACCCCATACATGTTTCAAGTACAAGGCTACTTGACACGTTGGTACTAGATGAAATAAAATTGCATTTTTTTTTAACCCAGATAAAACTATTGTTTTTTATAACCAACACACTCACATTTATAACCAATCACAGGACTTGTGGTGTTCACTTCTCTATCAAAAGTTTGGTGCACCTCCAACTTTGACCCAGCCGGAAGTTATTTGGTCTAGTACTACCTATACTGATAACATACATTTTTCAAAAAGTGTCCAGCTATGTGTCTTTATGACAACCAGGATCTGGTGTATTCTGACATAAACTGACAACCTCACTGATACTGTTGTTTCTACAGTGCAACCTAATATAATGTACACCTCAAAACACATATATATTGCATATAGTTTTGTACAAATGCAATATGTCATATTAAACAACAAAATGTTTTAAAATAAAACTCCTGAAGATATTTACTTTCAGTTGGGTGTGTGTACTCAGGTATATATATAGAGACAACAAAGATAGTCAGAGTACCTCTACCCCTTTAAAGAATTCCATTAAAACACATGCACATGATTGACCCCTAGATTATGAAGACCTTAACAGGCACATCAAAGAAATATCAGTATTAAAAAAATACCCTGTCTGAGGAAGGAAACACAAACATGACTGTACCTGTATGAAGTAATGACTTAATGTCCTGAACATTAGTGTTGGGAGGAAATCCTGTATGCTGGGTGTGGGTGTCTTCAAGTTACCAGGTGTGGGAATTTCAAATCCATCGGCCATGCTGATTTTCATAACGAACCATGAAAACCATTGGCAGCCACCAATATTCCTGACTATATTTTATTTATAGCCTACTGTAGTTGGAGGTTTTAATAGTTGTGATATCTGTAATTATCATGCAGCTTTCACACATTTATTTTTGATTAATTACTGAAAAAAACTATTTTTAAATGACAAAATTACCCTAACATCTATTTTCTTGCATTATTTTCTAATCCGGATGAATACAATATGTATATTAGATGTATTCCTACAATCTGTAATCCAGCATTTTATTTAGCTGGTAACATTAGGTAATACAGCTTTAACAATAAAATAAATTATCAACTTAATCCAAGGCAGATAATAAAATCTGAAAAAATTGGTTCTGAATCCAGTATAAACTCAAAATGCTTTTCATGAGAGCTAACTAAGTGATTATTAAGAACAAAAAATGATCTGGAGATCTAAGTATATGTTTAACAACCTTATTGTTATGTACAAATAAGAATAGGAGGCACAATAGTGACAACAAATTTAATTATGTTTTTGGTAAAGTTTTTCTTCAAATTTACTTAATTTTTTTCATAAAACTACTATTTTGTCTAAAATATAACTTAGCATCCTATAAATATGTCAAAATGACAATAAAAATCAAGTTCTTTACAAATTTGAGTTTTCAGAATTTCATACATAAAAAATTAACAATGTTAATGGAAACTAAAGACATTAACCCACTATTGGCACATGCTATTTTTAATATAAAAATAAATTGCTATTAAAATCTTAGTTCAGTTTGCCTATATATAATACCACATTTAAGAATAGTTGTATATGGCAAGTCAAATACCATGTAAAAAGAAATTATTGAAATCTTTACAGTATGAATTATAGGCCAAAACCAACATTTCTTCAGTGCTAACTTTGATTCAAACTCCATTCAGAGCCATGTACAGAGATTATTGTCAAGGTCAAGGTCATTGTGAACTTGCATGGTCGAGTGATGGCTAATTAATCAACCAGTATAGTTTAATTAAATAAAATGACAAAATCATAATATTTTTTATTATGCACTGAATATGTGCTATAGGGTGTATACTACCAAATCAAATCCCATAGACGACAATAGTAACATATGTGGCTAAAACTCCTACCTGCAACGTATCAACCGACATAAACGCCACGGATATAAATACTACCACCCCTCACACTTAAAGTGAATCAGAAAAAAATGGGGGTCAAGCTGCTCGTTTCTGAGATAACGGGTAGCGTCTATGACTACCCTAGTTCCGCACAAAATTCGAGTACTTTTTTTTACAGGTACCCCATACATGTTTCAAGTACAAGGCTACTTGACACGTTGGTACTAGATGAAATAAAATTGCATTTTTTTTTAACCCAGATAAAACTATTGTTTTTTATAACCAACACACTCACATTTATAACCAATCACAGGACTTGTGGTGTTCACTTCTCTATCAAAAGTTTGGTGCACCTCCAACTTTGACCCAGCCGGAAGTTATTTGGTCTAGTACTACCTTAAGGCCTCTCGATGTAACCCAATGTGTGTTCATTTTATATATGTGTAGTTGTCTCTATAGAGACCAGAGATTGTAGTTTAGAAGTAAATGAAAAACCAACCAAAATGTCGCTAGTCCACACAAGTCCCGCCCGAAACGATGGACGGATAGTTGTAGGCACTGTCATTGCCAATGATTTGAAAGTTTCAAATTTCGCTAAGGATATTCGGAAAAACATGTCAAGCAAATGCATTGATTGTATATCAGTCATGCATAATTGTGGGAGAGTAGTCTTATAGTTGCATAAATTTTAGATGTGCACAAACTGCTGACATATATTTGGTATATATAAAGACTGAGTAGTATATGATCCGCCCTGCAAGTTATATAGACTGCATGCACAATGGTAAAATGAGGCTGCTAGAAAACAAAATCGTAATGATGATGATATTTGACCTTATAGGCCTATACTCTTTCGTTTCGTACCACTCTTGTTGTTGTATTCGAGCAAACTCTGAAGCTTCGAGTGCATGTTTAGAATCCTCCAATGAGAGTCTTCCAAAGTTAAACTATAAATGTGTCTTTCAAAATAATGCTAAAAGACTTTGTCAGCATACTAAACAAATGACAATTAGCTGTACACAATTTTAAAATTGTCCATTCGCGATACGTTTCTTTGTCTTTATTTTGCTTAAACACCTTTATGTGCGCTGGGTTTTATTTGGGAATTCATCCCACAGGCAGGATAGCACATACCACAGCCTTTGATAGCCAGTCATACTGCACTAGTTGGATATAGCCTAATGGGCCACCGATGGGGACCGATCCTAGACCGACCGCGCATCCGCTTTAGCACTGGCCTACATCTCGCCCCCTGTATTTATCCATTTGGTAAATTTACATTAAATGACCCTGGAACAATAAAGCGAACGATATTGTTGTTTACAATGCAGTTGTTTTCCTTGGGCATAGATTAGTTTGAAGTGTTATTTCCAGTTGCAGTCACGCGTTAAACATTCCTTTCTTCCTTAACAAACATGTCTTTCTTCTCATTAACAAATGTGTCTTTCTTTCCCTATGACTAAAACAAAATACTAGAGGTATACTAAAAATAAATATGTGTATACAAATCAAATCTTTATGTTACAAAGAACATGGTACCGTTTACATGGCATTTATAATATGCGTGTAAAGACGATTTAGACAAGTTTCTGCCAAAATATGATAGTAAGAGACCTGCTGTTTATCATTCGTCAGAGCACATTTCTAAATTATTTGTTTTTATTACATATTACATAGTTTTCGGACACAAAGCATGCAGGGGTTTCCTCTCTAAAACTGTCAAAATTATGTTTGACATCCAATAGCCTATGAGTAATAAATCGATGTGCTCTAACTTTGGCGGTCAGTGTGCATAGCATAAAGGATTTCTTCTGCAGCTTAAGACGAGCACGCGTCGGTATTTCTATTGCAGTTTTATTACCTCTGTTCACCTGGCGGCTAAGTGTTTTCATAAACACTGTGTGGTCTTAATAAAATGCTTTTAGATGTGGTCCGACAGTTGTAATATGGTTATCAATAAAGGTTTACAGATTGAATAGAAAGCTACTGATCGTTCATCCTTTGTACTCCTCTATTATTGAACGAATGATTGAATAGAAAGCTATTGATCGTTCATCCTTTGTACTCCTCTATTATTGAACGAATGATTGAATAGAAAGCTATTGATCGTTCATCCTTTGTACTCCTCTATTATTGAACGAATGAATGAATGGCTCAACAGCAATTAAAGAGCACAACGAAAAGTCGACTACGTGTCAAAGAAATACAAATGAATGAAAATCACCACACACGCATTTTGTCTGGCGTCATTAAAGTTTCACTTGAAACCAAACCATACCAGAGTATACAGATAGTTTGCATATGATCACATTTTCGGCACAATATAAAAAAAAAAAAAAATAGTGGTACGGCTCGAGGTTGCCAGGCTAGCCCGTCAAATTCACCTGTGAAGGACATTTTTACAGATACAACAAATATAACACACGCACACACACGCACGCACAAAAGGTGGCCGTGACCGTCTGCAAACATCTGTAGTGTTTTCTGCTACTTATTGTGTTTTACAAAAAAAAGGTTTTTATGGCTATTGATTGTTTTTGGTGTTGAAGTCAACTAGAATAAAAAACACTGTGAAAAACACTGTGAAAAAAACACCCACATGTGTGTCCACTCCGAACACAAAAACAACACAATAGACGTTGTACAATGAAGCCAAAAGGCACCTTTTGTATACGCTGAGGGAGGCATCCCAGGGTCAGTCCAATGACATCGGGACCAGTCCAAGTAGACCAAGGCCTTTCCAAGGCCACAGTCTCCTACCAAGGTCGCACACCTGCGCCAATTCCATTGTTTCCTACCAAGGTCGCACACCTGCACCAAGGCCATTGTCTCCTACCAAGGTAGCCCACCTGCACCAAGGCCATAGTCTCCTACCAAGGTTGCACACCTGCAAGGCCATTGTCTCCTACCAAGGTCGCACACCTGCACCAAGGCCATTGTCTCCTACCAAGGTCACACACCTACACCAAGCCCATTGTCTCCTACCAAGGCCGCACACCTGCTCCAAGGCTATTGTCTCATACCAAGGTCACACACCTGCACCAAGGCATTTGTCTTCTACCAAGTTCGCACATAACACAGATGTGGTATGATTTGTCACATTCGATTCAGTCTCATTGTCTTTCTTTTTCAACTTGTACCATACTCGTCAGACCGTAAACTTGATGGTCGCTCAATGGACTACCGTTGTAAAATTCTTAGTCGCCCTTAGCCAATAAAGGTCGCCACGGCCTACCGGGCGACTGCTAATTTTCAACCCTGCTTTCTTCCTTTTCCCGTTAGCTGTAAACGTCTTCAAAGTGCTAGAACACAGGAGAATCTATTTAACTTTGTCGGCAGTAGAAATCGATTTGATCCCACACAAATTAAAGGTCTCCAAGTTTCACATCATCATTTAACTATAACAATCACTGTCCCCAGTTGCTTTAATAGAATAGATGTTTGACGACACCCCAGCACGAAAAATACAGTCACTGTAATAGAATAGATGTTTAACGACACCCCAGCACGAATAATACAGTCACTGTAATAGAATAGATGTTTGACGACACCCCAGCACGAAAAATACAGTCACTGTAATAGAATAGATGTTTGACGACACCCCAGCACGAAAAATACAGTCACTGCAATGTAATAGATGTTTACCGATACGCCAGCACGAAAAATACAGTCACTGCAATATAATAGATGATTAACGACACTCCAGCACGAAAAATACAGTCACTGTAATAGAATAGATGATTAACGACACCCCAGCACGAAAAATACAGTCACTTTAATAGAATAGATGTTTAACGACACCCCAGTACGAACAATACAGTCACTTTAATAGAATAGATGTATAACGACACCCCAACGCGAATAATACAGTCACTGTAATAGAATAGATGTTTGACGACACCCCAGCACGAAAAATACAGTCACTGCAATATAATAGATGTTTACCGATACGCCAGCACGAAAAATACAGTCATTGCAATATAATAGATGATTAACGACACCCCAACACGAAAAATACAGTCACTGTAATAGAATAGATGATTAACGACACACCAGCACGAAAAATACAGTCACTTTAATAGAATAGATGTTTGACGACACCCCAGCACGAAAAATACAGTCACTGTAATAGAATAGATGTTTGACGACACCCCCAGTACGAAAAATACAGTCACTGTAATAGAATAGATGTTTGACGACACACCAGCACGAAAAATACAGTCACTGTAATAGAATAGATGTTTGACGACACCCCAGCACGAAAAATACAGTCACTGTGATAGAATAGATGTTTGACGACACCCCCAGTACGAAAAATACAGTCACTGTAATAGAATAGATGTTTGACGACACCCCAGCACGAACAATACAGTCACTGTAATAGAATAGATGTTTAACGACACCCCAGCACGAAAAATACAGTCACTGTAATAGAATAGATGTTTAACGACACCCCAGCACGAAAAATACAGTCACTGTAATAGAATAGATGTTTAACGACACCCCAACACGAATAATACAGTCACTGTAATAGAATAGATGTTTAACGACACCCCAGCAAGAAAAATACAGTCACTGTAATAGAATAGATGTTTAACGACACCCCAGCACGAAAAATACAGTCACTGTAATAGAATAGATGTTTAACGACACCCCAGCACGAAAAATACAGTCACTGTAATAGAATAGATGTTTAACGACACCCCAACACGAATAATACAGTCACTGTAATAGAATAGATGTTTAACGACACCGCAGCACGAAGAATACAGTCACTGTAATAGAATAGATGATTAGCGACACCGCAGCACGAAAAATACAGTCACTGTAATAGAATAGATGTTTGACGACACCCCAGCACGAACAATACAGTCACTTTAATAGAATATATGTTTAACGACACCCCAGCACGAAAAATACAGTCACTTTAATAGAATAGATGTTTAACGAAATCACAGCACGAAAAATACAATCATTTTAAAGTTGTAGACCCTAGTTTCAACCCGTGAAAATGAACACTAAGTTTTGTTTACATGACAGACCTGTAAAACTTTTGGTTAAGTTACAATACACTAAAACAAGAGTATGTGACGTTGAAACGGGGAAATACCCTCTAAAAATAGACCAGAGCTTGTCTCCATAGCCTTTACTTCTCAGAGATATATGTATATTTTTACAAAAACATGAAACAATTCATTTCGTGGTATTAGAAACACCAGGATGACCAGAAACATCTGGGATGTATGGAGATTCATTTCATGGTATTAGAAACACCAGGATGACCTAACATCTGGGATGTATGGAGATTCATTTCGTTGTATTAGAAACACCAGGATGACCAGAAACATCTGGGATGTATGGAGATTCATTTCGTGGTATTAGAAACACCAGGATGACCAGAAACATCTGGGATGTATGGAGATTCATTTCGTGGTATTAGAAAGACCAGGATGACCTGAAACATCTAGGATGTATGGAGATTCATTTCGTGGTATTAGAAACACCAGGATGACCAGAAACATCTGGGATGTATGGATATTCATTTCGTGTTATTAGAAACACCAGGATGACCAGAAACATCTGGGATGTATGGAGATTAATTTCGTGGTATTAGAAACACCAGGATGACCAGAAACATTTGGGATGTATGGAAATGAATGGATGTTCTGGGCCCCGTTCATCGAAGCGATCTTAGCGCTAAGATCAATTTAAGTGCATAAGGTGATCTTAGCTCTAAGATGTCTTCATAGAACGAGGCCCTAGGCCCCGTTTTCCGAAACGATCTTAGCGTTGCGATTACCTTAAGTGCATAGCTACCTTAGGCACTTAATGTGATCTTAGCGCTTAAATCGTTTCGTTAACAATAAAATCTAATTAATGTCTGATGTAAAAAAACAAACAAAAACGGATTTAATAGTGAAACATACGCCGTAGTGTTTAAAAACTGGGGACTGTCACTTTAAATATCATCCCTGCACACCCGTCATTTGCAGCAAACACCAAATTAGCGAATGTTAACAATACATTATGGTGTCAATGCAAATTAACATTGCAGACGCCACAGCAAGACAGGAAAGCACGAAGTATGCCCCAAATTAAACAGTTTAATATCTACATGCAGCTGGCTATGATATCAATTTACGCGATTGTCAAAGTTTTGCTAAATGTGAGTTGTTATTTACGTACATAAAGCTGTGGCTATATAAAGCCTTCAGGGGGTGGACAAAGCTGTGGCTATATAAAGCCTTTAGAAGGTGGACAAAGCTGTGGCTATATAGAACCTTCAGGGGGTGGACAAAGTTGTGGCTATATAGAGCCTTCAGGTGGTGGACAAGCTGTGACTATATAAAGCCTTCAGAAGGTGGACAAAGTTGTGGCTATATAGAGCCTTCAGGGGGTGGACAAAGCTGTGATTATATAAAGCCTTCTTGGGGTGGACAAAGCTGTGGCTATATAAAGCCTTCAGGGGGTGGACAAAGCTGTGGCTACATAGAGCCTTCAGAAGGTGGCCAAAGCTGTTGATATATAGAGCCTTCAAACGGTGGACAAAGCTGTGTCTATATAGAGCCTTCAGGGGGTGGACAAAGCTGTGACTATATAAAACCTTCAGAAGGCGGTCAAAGCTGTGGCTATATAAAGCCTTCAGGGGGTGGACAAAGCTGTGGCTATATAGAACCTTCAGAAGGTGGACAAAGCTGTGGCTATATAAAGCCTTTAGGGGGTGGACAAAGCTGTGGCTATATAAAGCCTTCAGGGGGTGGACAAAGCTGTGGCTACATAGAGCCTTCAGAAGGTGGCCAAAGCTGTTGATATATAGAGCCTTCAAACGGTGGACAAAGCTGTGGCTATATAGAGCCTTCAGGGGGTGGACAAAGCTGTGACTATATAAAACCTTCAGAAGGCGGTCAAAGCTGTGGCTATATAAAGCCTTCAGGGGGTGGACAAAGCTGTGGCTATATAGAACCTTCAGAAGGTGGACAAAGCTGTGGCTATATAAAGCCTTCAGGGGGTGGACAAAGCTGTGGCTATATAAAGCCTTCAGGGGGTGGACAAAGCTGTGGCTACATAGAGCCTTCAGAAGGTGGCCAAAGCTGTTGATATATAGAGCCTTCAAACGGTGGACAAAGCTGTGGCTATATAGAGCCTTCAGGGGGTGGACAAAGCTGTGACTATATAAAACCTTCAGAAGGCGGTCAAAGCTGTGGCTATATAAAGCCTTCAGGGGGTGGACAAAGCTGTGGCTATATAGAACCTTCAGAAGGTGGACAAAGCTGTGGCTATATAAAGCCTTCAGGGGGTGGACAAAGCAGTGGCTATATAGAACCTCCAGAAGGCGGACAAAGCTGTGGCTATATAGAGCCTTCAGGGGGTGGAAAAAGCTGTGGCTATATAAAGGCTTCAGACGGTGGACAAAGCTGTGGCTATATAAACCCTTCAGGAGGTGGACAAAGCTGTGACTATATAGAGCCTTCAGGGGGTGGACAAAGCTGTGGCTATATAAAGCCTTCAGGAGGTAGAGAAAACTGTGACTATATAGAGCCTTCAGGGGTTGGACAAAGCTGTGGCTATATAAAACATTCAGGGGGTGGACAAAGCTGTGGCTATATAAAGCCTTCAGGAATGGACAAAGCTGTGGCTATATAAAGCCTTCTGGGGGTGGACAAAGCTGTGTCTATATAAAGCCTTCAGAAGGTGGACAAAGCTGTGGCTATATAAAGCCTTCAGGGGGTGGACAAAGCTCCCACTGCGTGGAAACATTCAGAATGCTTTAGTGTCCCTAAAGCGGGAAAAGACCATTACCTCCCAGGGAGTTATAGACCGATAACACTCACGTCCCACATGTGCAAAACCTTAGAAACTATTATCAATAAACGACTCAACAATTACCTACTCGAAAATAACCTAATAACTAATGTACAGAGCGGATTTAGAACTAAACATTCAACAATAGATCAAATAGTTAGATTACAAAATAGTATTAATGATGCATTTCGAAAATCTCATAAGGTCTTAACAATATTCATAGATATTGAAAAAGCTTTTGATATGGTATGGCGTCAAGGTCTACTAAATAAACTACAGAGTAACGGTATTAAAGGTAATATGTTTAATTTTATCAACAATTTCATCCATAATAGATCAATCTCAGTTAGAGTGAACGGTCACTATTCAGATAGAACCGAAATAATTAATGGCATACCACAAGGTTCGGTCCTCTCACCAACCTTATTCAACATTTTTATTAAAGACATAACTAAAGCACTTAATGCTAAAGGAAAAACAAAAACGACCACGCCATTAAACACAGCACTATTTGCCGATGATTGCGCCATCTGGCGCACAGGCAACACAACCACTAATTTATTTCACCTAATGGAAGCTGATATGAATAGACTTAACAAATGGGCCCTGGACTGGGGCATTAAACTATCAGAAACTAAAACTGTCTATATGCTTTTTAATAAAGTCAATAAATCAGATAATCACCAAGAGTCAAAACATTTTAATTTCTAGGTGTATCTTTTGACTCAAAACTAACCTTTAGTGACCATATCAATGACATAGTCAGGAACTCAAAAAATACTCTAAACTTGTTAAGAGCCATCTCAGGTACCAGTAGGGGAGCGCAAACAGAGGCAATGCTTATGGTTTACAAAGCATGCATACTCTCCAGAATAGATTATGGGGCCCAAGCCTACAGTTGCGCCACCCCCAAACTGTTACATAAATTAGATGTTATTCAAAACCAAGTTCTTAGAATCATAGCTAAAGTTCCATCAAATACCAGCGGACAGAGCTTAGAAGTTGAGTTTTACATTATGCCACTGAAATATCGTCGCAATCTTCAACATTTTAATTATCATCTAAAAATCCACTCTCTTAAACTAGATCACCCAGTTCAGGAACTCACTCCTATCATAGCTAAACCAGGACTAGTATTCAAAACCAATCAAAATCTTAACGATTCTTTCGCCACTAAAGCTAGTAAAATAGAAATAGAAGTAGGTATAGATAACACGCCAGTGGCACTATACCATATCAATCAGCCAGTCGAGTGCCACACACCATATCTAATTAAACAAGCTACGGATTCAACTAAATTTCCACCATTTACGAAAATCATGTTGGAAGCCGCAGCCAACGAAAATTACCCTGAGCACATCCATATCTACACAGATGGCTAAAAAAAATCCAGATAACGGTAGGGTTGGCTTCGCAATAGTTGAAGAAAAAACATCTAAACACTCTAAATTAGTTAAACACTCCAGGATGTCAGATAATCTATTAGTCTATACAGCAGAACTGACAGCCATCCATGACGCTCTAATCTGGATCAAAACCCCAAAATACTCAAAAAGCGTTATTTTCTCAGACAGTCTTAGCTCTATTCAATCACTTCAAACTAATAAATCTACCAGACCAGACATTCTCGCAGCTATCCACAATAAACGTCATGAACTAAACCATCTCAATTTAACAGTAGCATTCGAATGGGTCCCAGCTCACGTAGGGATAATTGGCAATGAAATAGCTGACTATGGAGCCAAAACTGCACTTTCAATCACTAGTAAAATTACAACACTACCTTTAGGAATTTCAGAACTCATGTCAAAAGCAAGAAAACATTACATTCATCAATGGCAGGCCAACTGGGACCTAACAACCAATACATGGCACTATAACATCAAACCACTAGTCAACTCTATCCGACCTAAACACCTAAACACTTATGTGGATAAAATAATTACTAAATTGCGCATAGGTAAATCATCGCAGCTCAGCAGCTGCTCTTTCACCACTAAAAACCCTGACTGTGAGTGTGGCACTCGGGAAGACATGAAACATTATCTCCTGGATTGCACGTCACACGACAGTCAGAGAAAACTAATGATAGAATTAATAACCGAAGCCAACCATAACAAACCAATTACGCCTAAGTTTCTACTTAACCCTGATAAATATCTAAAACATAAAACCTTTAATAAAGCAGTATATCAATTCGTCCAGTCCACCAAACCAAAATTATAAGTGCCACGTACTGCCCGCCTTGCCAGCGTTCAGTCGACGCGGACCCCCAACCCGACTGATCGCAGGTAGGATGGGAAACCGTATCACACCCACCGGGCTCCTGACAGTCATAAAGTTAAAAACTAAAACTAGAAAATTATCACAAACCACCCGCCTGTACGTCTCCCGGAGGGAAGAGCGACCTTCTGCACTCGACCAACATGCACTCCAATCCGGGGGACCACGGAGGGAAGGTGGCGATCTATAATTAAGTTAAGTAAGTAATACGCTGCTTAACTCATGACATCCGTGACTCCCTGGATGGAACATCCACTCTACGCACTCGAACAGACCACGTATTCCAACCCGGGGAGAGAACGGTGAAACGACAAATGTAAAAGCATATACCTAGCCAAATTAGCTGGCACAAATTTAGCAATAAATTAACAATTATTCAAAACCACCCGCCTGTACATCTCTTGGATGGAAGAGCGACCTTAAGTACCCGACCACACAAGCACTCTAACCCGGGGATCAACGGCGGGACGGTAGCAAATGATTTAAGAACTGCTAGATATGACAATGCTTGGATCGTGACACCTGTGACCCCTTTGGTGAAACATCCACCCTACGCACTCGAACAGACCACGACAAAAGTAAAAGCATATGCTCAACCAAATTAGCTGGCATAAATTTCGCAATATAAATTAACAATTACTCAAAACCACCCGCCTGTACATCCCTTGGATGGAAAGAAAGAAAGAAATGTTTTATTTAACGACGCACTCAACACATTATTTTACGGTTATATGGCGTCAGACATATGGTTAAGGACCACACAGATTTTGAGCAGAAACCCGCTGTCGCCACTACATGGGCTACTCTTCCGATTAGCAGCAAGGGATCTTTTATTTGCGCTTCCCACAGGCAGGATAGCACAAACCATGGCCTTTGTTGAACCAGTTATGGACCACTGGTCGGTGCAAGTGGTTTACACCTACCCATTGAGCCTTGCGGAGCACTCACTCAGGGTTTGGAGTCGGTATCTGGATTAAAAATCCCATGCCTCGACTGCGATCCGAACCCAGTACCTACCAGCCTGTAGACCAATGGCCTGCCACGACGCCACCGAGGCCGGTCCCTTGGATGGAAGAGCGACCTTAAGCACTCGACCAGGCACTTCAACCTGGGGATTAACGGCGGGACGGTAGCGAGTGATTAATAACCACTAGATGTTGATTCCCAGTCTGGAGCTCCACGCGGTAAGACGTGTTTGTTCCGCTTGTGCACACTGCACGTGCTTTCGTGTGCTCGACTTGGGGGTCCTTTATTTCGTTGTTTTCGTCAATGAAGTTTTCTACTGGCATGTATGCGGCCATTGGAACAGATTGAACGCTGGAACGCTTCTCGTTTCGACAGCCTGCACCACCAGGTTGGATTCTTTTTTAGCGAGATTCCTTGCCTTCACGTCATTTCTCCGTCTGACTGTCGACTTGGGTTTTTTCATGACTCGTATGACGGCCATTCTGCAGAACGCCACGGTTGTTCGCGTTTAGTCTCTACATGTCCGAGCCTGTCCTAGCAGCACTGGAAGATAGACCGCCCCACTCTAAGAAGAAATAGGAAGCGGGGTCGGCCCCTACTACTCTTTTTCTACACTTTACCTTGCTTTATAGTGATACCATCTCGTATCCTCCGGAGTCGGGCCCGTCCGCACCACTATACCAACCCATAACGACTGGACTATACCCTAGTGTGATATTCTCTCTCGTTCAGACGGATCCGGCTTCTCAAGATCTGTATTTCAGCACAGCACTACACCTTCAACGTCTATTGACTGTCAATCAAGGGGTTTTCTTGACGGGATGCAACCCATCTCGTCCCTTTAAGCTGTGCACCCAAACGGCCTTAACGAGGCCACTCGCGTGGACATATCGATCGGACTTTTAAACTTTTAGATCTGCGTTCAAAATTTTATGTCGAAATTACTTTTTTTTAAAAATATTATTAAATAGTCCGATCCTCTCTTCTTTCTCTTATTTAATTTTGGACTGTCCTTCTAAATTGCTCCAAATTATATTAATATTCGGCCGAGCAGTCAATTCTTTTTATTTTTGGCTTGTAACCTTTTTTTATTTTTTATTTATTCTATTAACTTTTTTACTAATTGCTATTTTCAAAAGTCTGCCCATTTTCACCCCCCCCCCCCCCCCTTCCATCCCGAGTCAGGCCACCGATCTTATCGGAGGTCGGACTCGGGATGGGCGTGTTCGAAACTCTAGTGGTATATGGGCACGTTAAACTAGTTATCATTATCATCACCGCTAGATATGCCAATGCCAACTAGACCTAACCACGATAACCATATTATTCTACTGTAAATATGTTAATGTTCTGAAACCCGTGATTGACAACTGGCATACCCCACGTCCGTTAGCGATACATTAGATTTATTTATTTTTATTTTTTATTTTTTCCACTAAGACAGGATCGAAATCGCAACAACCCAGTTGGCTAATAACCAGCCAATCAACATCTTTAGACAATCAACCAGGATAGGACACCACTAAATATCACCTATTTTTTTGCAGCACCCCTCAGTGGTCCAATCCAACCAATCACGGATCAAGAACCCCACCACAACTAACTCTAAATAAACTGCATGAATTTGTCTTTGCACTCGCACCATGTTCTTTATTACTGATGCATGAAATCCTAGCTGACTAAGGTAAGTCAACAAGGGCTCCAGAAGAAAAAACAAGCAGGAAAACCAGATAACCTGAAGACAAACCAAGTATGGCTACTAAAATATTCTATTTAGGGGACGGGAATCAAAATTCTTCAAACTAAGTACCTGTCTGTCAACTGTTCTACTGTACAATTGCTACCTGCCACTGTTAATTTCGTTTCATTCATTGGTAATAAAGTTAAGTATGCCAAACACTAGGTTTTATAAACCAATACTTACACTATAAGGGTTCCACCCTTCAAATTAGATAGCTAGGCTAGTATAAATCCCCCTCCGTCATTGTATTCAATGCTATACAAAGACTGAGTGGGATGGGTGGTCATGAATGACCGTTGAACTCACTAGCATAGGGACTTAAGACAATAGGTACAACCTTAACACAAAACTAGGATTCATACACAGACTACACGCTCACTGCATCAGTACACAGGGTGCACTGACTAACAATGCACCCGCACCCATTTAATGGCCCAGCACGTGCTCTAATAAGGAACGGACAAAAGAATACCGGTTCCGAGTACACAACTGCAATGCACCCGGGGGAAGCTGAACAAAAGAATATCAGCCTCCCCCACCCAAACCCCCAATACTTGCTGCTGGTGATAACTTGTTCTTGGTGACACTAACGAGGAGGACTACGCCAACAACATCACGTCGACCAACCCAGAACAACTGCCTTGCCTGCCAGTGTCAACTACACAATTGCACGAGTCTCCCCTGGGTTGTCATGCCACGACCAGAAGCGGTCAGGCCCTTTATAAGGGCCCTATGGGCAACCTAGGGAGACACCCAGCATCATAGAGGTCTATAATTAACGAGCTACTCTCGATTCAATAATATCAAAACCTATATTAGCTCGGCCATTTACCTTGCGACCGACCGTTCAAAATTGCGCCAAATTTCCTCAATCAAAATTGCGCACCCTTTTCTCTTTGGCATTAACGGCTCCATTCAAAATTCCATAGCACCACCACCACCCCCACCCGCCTGCTACCGATTCGATTGGGCTGCTGGTGCTCCCTTGCACCTGCCAGTGCAGGCGGTCCCTCCTCTCCCCCCCCCCCCTTGTTCTGAATGTGCACGTAAAACCCTATGACCTGGCCTGACCTGGACAAAGCTGTGGCTATATAAAGCCTTCAGAGGGTGGACAAAGCTGTGGCTATATAGAACCTTGAGAAGGTGGACAACGCTGTGGCTATATAGAACCTTTAGGAGGTGGACAAAGCTGAGGCTATATAAAGCCTTCAGGGGGTGGACTAAGCTGTGGCTATATAAAGCCTTCAGGGGGGTGCACAAAGCTGTGGCGATATAAAGCCTTCAAGGGGTGGACAAAGCTGTGGCTATATAAAGCCTTCAGGGGGTGGACAAAGATGTGGCTATATAAAGCCTTCAGGGGTGGACAAAGCTGTGGCGATATAAAGCCTTCAAGGGGTGGACAAAGCTGTGGCTATATAAAGCCTTCAGGGGTGGACAAAGCCTTCAGGGGTGGACAAAGCTGTGGCTATATAAAACCTTCAGAAGGTGGACAAAGCTGTGGCTATATAAAGCCTTCGGGGGGTGGACAAAGTTGTGGCTATATAGAGCCGTCAGGGGGTGGACAAAGTTGTGGCTGTATAAAGCCTTCAGGGGGTGGACAAAGTTGTGGCTATATAAAGCCTTCAGGGGGTGGACAAAGGCTATATAAAGCCTTCAGGAGGTGGACAAAGTTGTGGCTATATAAAGCCTTCAGGGGGTGGACAAAGGCTATATAAAGCCTTCAGGGGGTGGACAAAGGCTATATAAAGCCTTCAGGGGTGGACAAAGGCTATATAAAGCCTTCAGGAGGTGGACAAAGTTGTGGCTATATAAAGCCTTCAGGAGGTGGACAAAGTTGTGGCTATATAAAGCCTTCAGGGGGTGGACAAAGGCTATATAAAGCCTTCAGGGGGTGGACAAAGGCTATATAAAGCCTTCAGGGGGTGGACAAAGGCTATATAAAGCCTTCAGGGGGTGGACAAAGGCTATATAAAGCCTTCAGGAGGTGGACAAAGTTGTGGCTATATAAAGCCTTCAGGAGGTGGACAAAGTTGTGGCTATATAAAGCCTTCAGGGGGTGGACAAAGGCTATATAAAGCCTTCAGGGGGTGGACAAAGGCTATATAAAGCCTTCAGGAGGTGGACAAAGTTGTGGCTATATAAAGCCTTCAGGAGGTGGACAAAGTTGTGGCTATATAAAGCCTTCAGGGGGTGGACAAAGGCTATATAAAGCCTTCAGGGGGTGGACAAAGGCTATATAAAGCCTTCAGGAGGTGGACAAAGTTGTGGCTATATAAAGCCTTCAGGAGGTGGACAAAGTTGTGGCTATATAAAGCCTTCAGGGGGTGGACAAAGGCTATATAAAGCCTTCAGGAGGTGGACAAAGTTGTGGCTATATAAAGCCTTCAGGAGGTGGACAAAGTTGTGGCTATATAAAGCCTTCAGGGGGTGGACAAAGGCTATATAAAGCCTTCAGGGGGTGGACAAAGGCTATATAAAGCCTTCAGGAGGTGGACAAAGTTGTGGCTATATAAAGCCTTCAGGAGGTGGACAAAGTTGTGGCTATATAAAGCCTTCAGGGGGTGGACAAAGGCTATATAAAGCCTTCAGGGGGTGGACAAAGGCTATATAAAGCCTTCAGGGGGTGGACAAAGGCTATATAAAGCCTTCAGGAGGTGGACAAAGTTGTGGCTATATAAAGCCTTCAGGAGGTGGACAAAGTTGTGGCTATATAAAGCCTTCAGGGGGTGGACAAAGGCTATATAAAGCCTTCAGGGGGTGGACAAAGGCTATATAAAGCCTTCAGTGGGTGGACAAAGCTGTGGCTATATAGAACCTCCAGAAGGCGGACATATTTAGAATCTGAAGAGGAAGGTTTGTTGTTGGACACTCGACGATCAAGAGCCGTGTGAGTTTTATTTCAGCAGTTCTTATATTTGATCAGATTAAAGTTTAACGACACCACTAGAATGAATGAAAGTATGTTTAACGACACCCCAGCACGAAAAATACATCGGCTATTGGTTGTCAAACTATGGTAATGCAAACAAATAAAGTGATGATCAACGTCAATATAATAATTCAAGATTTAAATAAAAACAGTGTAAAGAACTGTGCAAAAATACAAATATCACAGATACTGACTTTTACTCAAAATTTGAATTTTGTTCTGTATTGGCCATTCTCAAAGAGAATGTTACACCCCTGAGGTTATAGCATGCACAGGGGCGACACCACTAGATTTATTAATAATCGGCTATTGGATATCAAACATTTGGTAAGTTTGACATATAGTCTTAGAGAGGAAACCCGTTACATTTTCCATTAGTAGAAAGGGATATTTTATATGCACGGCATTTGATATACCAGTCGTGATACACTGGTTGGAATGAGAAATAGCCTAATGACCCACCGACGGGAATCGATCCCAGACCGACCGCGCATCAGGCGAGCGTTTTACCACTGGGCACGGTGTGCATTTAAGCGAGGTCATAAGGGGCTAAGTCCCCCATCTGATTTATTTATTTACTTATTTATTTATTATTTTGTTTTATTTTATTCATTTTTAAAAACGATGGGTTACGTTACGTAGCCCAATGACAAAGCGCTCGCTTGATGCGCTGTCGGTTTGAGATCGATCCCCGTCGGTGGTCCCATTTGGGCTATTGCTACAAATGGAAAATGACTTACCAAATATTTGACATTCAATAACCGATGATTAATACATCAACGTGCTCTAGATTTGTCTGGCGTCGTTAAACAAAAACAAACTTTAACTTTAATTTTCTATTTATAAATGTGTTTTATTTATCAATTGTCCGATCTAAATTAGATTAATATGACGGTTAAGCTCGGTTATAGAGTCTTAGACTCTTCCCTCGAGAATGCCGACATAGTTTCAACTTTCTGTCTTTGGGATACTATTTAACAATCATGTCAACAGGGGTAAACTTAGGTAGGTTTGCGGACAGGTTTTATATTTGAATTGTTAAAATACGACATTTCAGCCTTTTGGGCACAGCGACAAGGTAAAGTGTTTGTGTGTGTGTGTGGGGGGGGGGGGGGGGGGGGTATTTTTTTATAGGTGGGATGAACGTAGCCCAGTGGTAAAACGTTTGTCTGATACACGGTCGGTCCAGAATCGATTCCCACCAGGGTCCAAAGGCGGTGGTATGTACTATCCTAGCTGTGGGATGCTGCACATAAAATACCCCTTGCTTCTAATCGGAAAACGTAGCCCATTGCAGACAGTTTTTGTATTTTAATTGTTAAAATACGACATTTCAGCCTTTTGAGCACAGCAATAAGGAAACGTGGGGATGGGGGGGGGGGGGGGGGGGGGGGTATTTTTATAGGTGGCAGGGACGTAGCCCAGTGGTAAAGCGTTGCACTGATACACGGTCGGTCTAGAATCGATTCCCACCAGGGGCCCATTGGGCTATATCTCATTACAGCCATTCCTCCACAACTGATGTACCAAAGGCCGTGGTATGTACTATCCTGCCTGTGGGATGATGCACATAAAATACCCCTTGCTGCTAATCGGAAAGACTAGCCCACTGCGTAGCAGCAGCGGGTTTCCTCTCTCTTTATTTGTGTGACACTTATAATAGCCATATGTCCAACGCCATATAACCTTATTATAAATGCGTTGAGTGCGTCGTTAAATAAACCATTTTTCCTTTCCTTTAGATACCTATTTACAGCAATGTCTATAGCTACTAGTTTACTAATGGTGATGTGTCTGCTAATGTTCGGGTGTGTGTGTGTAGCAGACGACCAGTGCAAGACAACCTGTCTGAACTACTACTGGCGCTGTGGCAGGGAACAGGGATGTCGGGATTCGAACACCGATCTCAGGAAGTACAGATGCAACAAGAGATGCTGGGAGGCCACGACCACGTGCGTACGACGTTGTGAATAGCATGACGTCAACAACAAATTCCAAGGTGACGTGTAGTGACTCGGCCATGATACGTGTCTGACAAACGTCATTGTGACATCATCTCTGACAATATTCGTGGCGTCCAAGATACGCTAGCTGAGTTTTATCTATGGGCGATGATTTGTCAAGATCTGTTGCAAGGATCAATACAAAAAAATATGTCACATTAGTAATGTTTTTGTTTTTTCGTATATTAAACCCAGCTAGAATAAGTTACATTAAAGAATGTGTCGGTGTTAGGCAGGGTTTTTATTGGTGTGGGTTTTTTTTAAATGAAATAGAAATACATTGAAAAAAGTTCGGGCATCTTTTTCTTGGCAGCATCGAGTTCATGGAACAATTTTTTTCTCCTAGTATAGGTAGGAAACTGTTTCAAGAAGAAACCCGTACAACGTCTTTAGAAGTGTATGCGCCTTTAAATTAGAACACTTGAATATTATGTGTGTGATGATAACATGTGCACATTGCAAAGCAACTTTGCACAGCTGTTCTACCCACGACTGTATATCGACAACAGGCGCGTGTGCAGGGATTTTAGCAGGGATACGGTGGAAGTCTAGACTGTGGCGACCAAGGAGGGTTGGGGTGGGGTTGGGGGTCGTGTCACACTACCAGGAAATGTGTGGGGAGGGGGATTTGCTTGAGTAGGGGTGGGGGGGGGGGGGTATCGACCTCCGAAACCCTCAGGCGCGTATGCAGAAAATTTAGCCAGGATTGGGGGATCTAGACTGTAGCGATCGCAGTTTATGGGGTTGTCAAGTCACACTCGACCAGGAAATATATTGGGAAAAAAAATTGTTTGAGCAAGGGGTGAGGGGGATCGACCTCGGAAACCCTCAGGCGCGTATGCAGAAATTTTAGCAGGGGTTGGGTGATCTAGACTGTGACAATCGACGTTTATAGTGGGGTCGAGTCATGCTCTTCCAGAGAATATATTGAGAAAAAAAAATGCTCAAGCAGGGATGGGTTTCGACCTCCGAAACGTTCGCCCTGCACACGCTCCTGAACAAACTCTGAAAGTGGGATCATTTTATAATCATATTGGTACACAGTTATAGGTTGTACTATACCAAATAAAATCCCATAGGCGACTATGTTAGCGTTTGTGCTTAAAAACACTATATGCAATATATCAACCAAACTATGACCCATAAATATCAGTACAACAACCCCTACCTCAAAGTATTAACTGAAGAAAATGGTACCTTCCATCCCTCATTTTCGGTATAACCAGATGTTTTTACAACACCACTAGTTTGAGTACTTTGTTTACAGGTACCCCATACAGGTTCCAAGCACAAGGCTAAGTGACACAGTGATACTAGATAAAAATAAAATTGCATACATTTTTAGCCCAGATGAAACTAATTTGTTTACAACCAACACAAACTGTAGCCTTTAATACATTGGTAAAATTGGAATATTTAAAATTAATGATAAAACATGAATATAACGACAGTAAAAACGAACCATTTCTTTGCTTATAGATCTCAGGAAAATTCAATTTCAACTGGAATAATGATATAGCATTGTTAGTTGTTTATGATAGGGATATATTTATATTACATGAGTGGCCGTTGGGTGTTATGTGTTTTAAAACGTTAACATATTTAATGAGTGAAAGAGATAAATAATATTTAACGGACTCGAATGTTGTATTCTCTTTCCTACATATTCTCAAAAAAGAAAGAAAAAAAGAAATGTTTTATTTAACGACGCACTCAACACATTTTATTTACGGTTATATGGCGTCAGACATATGGTTAAGGACTACAAATAGTTTGCGAGGAAACCCGCTGTCGCCACTACATGGGCTGCTCTTTCCAATTAGCAGCAAGGGATCTTTTAGTTGCTCTTCCCATAGGCAGGACAGCACAAACCATGGCCTTTGTTGAACCAGTTATGGATTACTGGTCGGTGCAAGTGGTTTACACCTACCCATTGAGCCTCGCGGAGCACTCACTCAGGGTTTGGAGTCGGTATCTGGATTAAAAATCCCATGCCTCGACTGGGATCCGAACCGGGTACCTACCAGCCTGTAGACCGATGGCTTAACCACGACTCCACCGAGGCCGGTCAAAAAAAAAAAAAAAAAAAGAAGCAAAAAGGTATAAAACTTTAGTTTCAGGTTAACTTTTACGTCACAGAGCAATCAATTTCGATCGTGCTTATTTCTTTGTATGGTATGGATTTGGTGACCGGGTCCTCACCTAGAAACAGCAAATCGTATGTTTTTAAATCAACGACACACATGTGTATTACTGCCAAGTGATACAATAATTAAGGTATGATGTCATAACCAACGGGTGTGTAAGATAGAATGATATAATCCAGCCCGTACGGCGTGATATATTAAAATACCATAAAACATCTCAAAACACTCATGAAAATACAAACAAAAATTAATGTCGATTATTGATTTTATTAAGAGATAAAAAAAAATATATATTTATAAGCATATATTTTCAGCAGGTTACAATCTTGATGCAATTAGATAGACAACGGTGCACACGTGGTCAGACTACACTATCATATAACCACATAATAACCATTCACTTATTTCTTTACGCTGTGATTAATTTTAAGCTATATTTAAAGGGACATTCCTGGGTTTGCTGCAATGTTTAAGATGTTATCGACTAACAGAGACTTTTTAACGAATGTAATCACATACCAAATGTATTTTTATGCATAAAATATTAATGGCTGTATATTAAACGTGTTTCTGATCGTTCTAACATTTGTAAAATTAAATTAAATTTTATTTCCTAATTATTATTTTTTCATACGTATGAAATTATTTGAAGACAAGATCCAGTTTGGGCTTCTTACAGATACTAAGAGGACAAGGAACACACTGAATATGCATACACTGATATTCTAAACATGAAAATATATTTAATATATAAGTTTAATCGTATGTGTGTGTGTGTGTGTGTGTGTGTGTGTGTGTGTGTGTGTATTTATATATAATACAAAAACCGAATATCGCCTGGGGACACAACGCGGCACCTCACGTATCATGAGATATTGCCACATTTCCCAGAGACGTATTTTTCTCTTAGAAGACCAGATTGGTTGTCGCCTAGTTCGTTGGCAATACCCCGATCGTACCGAACTCGCGGAGGTATTACGTAACTACTGACCACCATCGCGCAGAGGTATTACGTAACAAAGTGCCCACCTGGGCTTAAGTGCATATTGGAATTGCACACGGCTCTCTAAAACAATAAATATCGCCACAGCCGAAAACAAATTTAAGAGCATGTTCCGTCACAATCACTCTTTTTAGGATTCGCTATTAAGCTCAAGTTTGTATTGTATTACGTTTTACAACGCATCCACATATACACACAAATAAACACAATGGGCCGAATTTACACAGCCTGTTTTAGACTTACAGGCGTGAAACTAAATACATTTACAATGCTTAAACACCTGTTTTAGACTTACAGGCGTGTAACTACATACATATACAATACTTAAACACTTGTTTTAGACTTACAGGCGTGTAACTACATAAATATACAATGCTTAAACACCTGTTTTAGACTTACAGGCCTGTAACTACATACATTTACATAGCTTAAACACCTGTTTTAGAGTTACAGGCGTGTAACTGCATACATATGCAATGCTTAAACACCTGTTTTAGACTTACAGGCGTGTAACTAGATACATATACAATGCTTAAACACCTGTTTTAGACTTACAGGCGTGTAACTGGATACATTTACATAGATTAAACACCTGTTTTAGACTCACAGGCGTGACACTACATACATATACAATGCTTAAACACCTGTTTTAGACTTCCAGGCGTATAACTAGATACATATACAATGCTTAAACACCTTGCTTAGACTTAGAGGTGTGTAACTAGATACATATACTATGCTTAAACACCTGTTTTAGACTTACACGCGTGTAACTAGATACATATACTATGCTTAAACACCTGTTTTAGACTTACAACCGTGTAACTACATACATTTACAATACTTAAACACCTGTTTTAGACTTACAGGCGTGAACTACATACATATACAATTCTTAAACACCTGTTTTAGACTTACAGGCGTGTAACTACATACATATACAATGCTTAAACACCTGTTTTAGACTTACAGACGTGAAACTACATACATTTACAATACTTAAACACCTGTTTTAGACTTACAGACGTGTAACTAGATACATATACATAGCTTAAACACCTGTTTTAGACTTACAGGCGTGTAACTAGATACATATACAATGCGTAACCACCTGGTGTAGACGTGCAGGCGTGTAACTAGATACATATACTATGCTTAAACACCTGTTTTAGACTTACAGGCGTGTAACTAGATACATATACTATGCTTAAACACCTGTTTATGTCTTACAGGCGTGTACCTACATACATTTACTATGCTTAAACACCTGTTTTAGAATTACAGGCGTGTAACTACACACATTTACAATGCTTAAACACCTGATTTAGACTTACAGGCGTGTAAATACATATATTTACTATGCTTAAACACCTGTTTTAGACTTACAGGCGTGTAACTACATACATTTACAATACTTAAACACCTGTTTTAGACTTACAGGCGTGTAACTACATACATTTACAATACTTAAACACCTGTTTTAGACTTACAGTCGTGTAACTACATACATTTACAATACTTAAACACCTGTTCTAGACTTACTGGCGTGTAACTACATACATATACAATTCTTAAACACCTGTTTTAGACTTACAGGCGTGTAGCTACATACATATACAATACTTAAACACCTGTTTTAGACTTACAGGCGTGTAACTACATACATTTACAATACTTAAACACCTGTTTTAGACTTACAGTCGTGTAACTACATACATTTACAATACTTAAACACCTGTTTTAGACTTACTGGCGTGTAACTACATACATATACAATTCTTAAACTCCTGTTTTAGACTTACAGGCGTGTAACTACATACATATACAATGCTTAAACACCTGTTTTAGACTTACAGACGTGAAACTACATACATTTACAATACTTAAACACCTGTTTTAGACTTACAGACGTGTAACTAGATACATATACATAGCTTAAACACCTGTTTTAGACTTACAGGCGTGTAACTAGATACATATACAATGCGTAACCACCTGGTGTAGACGTGCAGGCGTGTAACTAGATACATATACTATGCTTAAACACCTGTTTTAGACTTACAGGCGTGTAACTAGATACATATACTATGCTTAAACACCTGTTTATGTCTTACAGGCGTGTACCTACATACATTTACTATGCTTAAACACCTGTTTTAGAATTACAGGCGTGTAACTACACACATTTACAATGCTTAAACACCTGATTTAGACTTACAGGCGTGTAAATACATATATTTACTATGCTTAAACACCTGTTTTAGACTTACAGGCGTGTAACTACATACATTTACAATACTTAAACACCTGTTTTAGACTTACAGGCGTGTAACTACATACATTTACAATACTTAAACACCTGTTTTAGACTTACAGTCGTGTAACTACATACATTTACAATACTTAAACACCTGTTCTAGACTTACTGGCGTGTAACTACATACATATACAATTCTTAAACACCTGTTTTAGACTTACAGGCGTGTAGCTACATACATATACAATACTTAAACACCTGTTTTAGACTTACAGGCGTGTAACTACATACATTTACAATACTTAAACACCTGTTTTAGACTTACAGTCGTGTAACTACATACATTTACAATACTTAAACACCTGTTTTAGACTTACTGGCGTGTAACTACATACATATACAATTCTTAAACTCCTGTTTTAGACTTACAGGCGTGTAACTACATACATTTACATAGCTTAAACACCTATTTTAGAGTTACAGGTGTGTAACTACATACATATACAATTCTTAGACACCTGTTTTAGACTTACAGGCGTGAAACTACATACATTTACAATGCTTAAACACCTGATTTAGACTTACATGCGTGTAACTACATACATTAACTATGCTTAAACACCTGTTTTAGACTTACAGGCGTGTAACTACATACATTTACAATATTTAAACACCTGTTTTAGACTTACAGGCGTGTAACTACATACATTTACAATACTTAAACACCTGTTTTAGACGTACAGGCGTGTAACTACATACATATACAATGCTTAAACACATGTTTAGACTTACAGGCGTGAAACTACATACATTTACAATACTTAAACACCTGTTTTAGACTTACAGGCGTGTAACTACATACATTTACAATACTTAAACACCTGTTTTAGACTTACAGTCGTGTAACTACATACATTTACAATACTTAAACACCTGTTTTAGACTTACTGGCGTGTAACTACATACATATACAATTCTTAAACTCCTGTTTTAGACTTACAGGCGTGTAACTACATACATTTACATAGCTTAAACACCTATTTTAGAGTTACAGGTGTGTAACTACATACATATACAATTCTTAGACACCTGTTTTAGACTTACAGGCGTGAAACTACATACATTTACAATGCTTAAACACCTGATTTAGACTTACATGCGTGTAACTACATACATTAACTATGCTTAAACACCTGTTTTAGACTTACAGGCGTGTAACTACATACATTTACAATACTTAAACACCTGTTTTAGACTTACAGGCGTGTAACTACATACATTTACAATATTTAAACACCTGTTTTAGACTTACAGGCGTGTAACTACATACATTTACAATACTTAAACACCTGTTTTAGACGTACAGGCGTGTAACTACATACATATACAATGCTTAAACACATGTTTAGACTTACAGGCGTGAAACTACATACATTTATAATACTTAAACACCTGTTTTAGACTTACAGGCATGTAACTAGATACATATACAATTCATAAACACCTGTTTTAGACTTACAGGCGTGTAACTAGATACATTTACATAGCTTAAACACCTGTTTTTCACTCACAGGCGTGAAACTACATACATATACAATGCTTAAACACCTGTTTTAGACTTACAGGCATATAACTACATACATTTACAATGCTTAAACACCTGTTTTAGACTTACAGGTGTGTAACTACATTCATTTACAATGCTTAAACACCTAATTTAGACTTACAGGCGTGTAACTGCATACATTTACCAAGCTTAAACACCTATTTTAGACTTACAGGCGTGTAACTAGATACATATACAATGCTTAAACACCTGTTTTAGACTTACAGGCGTGTAACTGGATACATTTACATAGATTAAACACCTGTTTTAGACTCACAGGCGTGACACTACATACATATACAATACTTAAACACCTGTTTTAGACTTGCAGGCGTATAACTAGATACATATACAATGCTTAAACACCTTGCTTAGACTTACAGGTGTGTAACTAGATACATATACTATGCTTAAACACCTGTTTTAGACTTACACGCGTGTAACTAGATACATATACTATGCTTAAACACCTGTTTTAGACTTACAACCATGTAACTACATACATTTACAATACTTAAACACCTGTTTTAGACTTACAGGCGTGAACTACATACATATACAATTCTTAAACACCTGTTTTAGTCTTACAGGCGTGTAACTACATACATATACAATGCTTAAACACCTGTTTTAGACTTACAGGCGTGAAACTACATACATTTACAATACTTAAACACCTGTTTTAGACTTACAGACGTGTAACTAGATACATATACAATACTTAAACACCTGTTTTAGACTTACAGGCATGTAAATAGATACATTTACATAGCTTAAACACCTGTTTTAGACTCACAGGCGTGAAACTACATACATATACATAGCTTAAACACCTGTTTTAGACTTACAGGCGTGTAACTAGATACATATACAATGCTTAAACACCTGTTTTAGACTTACACGCATATAACTAGATACGTATACAATGCTTAAACAGCTTGTTTAGACTTACAGGCGTGTAACTAGATACATATACATAGCTTAAACACCTGTTTTAGACTTACAGGCGTGTAACTAGATACATATACAATGCGTAACCACCTGGTGTAGACGTGCAGGCGTCTAACTAGATACATATACTATGCTTTAAACACCTGTTTTAGACTTACAGGCGTGTAACTAGATACATATACTATGCTTAAACACCTGTTTTAGACTTACAGGCGTGTAACTACATACATTTACTATGCTTAAACACCTGTTTATGTCTTACAGGCGTGTACCTACATACATTTACTATGCTTAAACACCTGTTATAGACTCACAGGCGTGTAACTACATACATTTACTATGCTTGAACACCTGTTTTAGACTTACAGGTGTGTAACTACATACATTTACAATGCTTAAACACCTGATTTAGACTTACAGGCGTGTAAATACATACATTTACTATGCTTAAACACCTGTTTTAGACTTACAGGCGTGTAACTACATACATTTACAATACTTAAACACCTGTTTTAGACTTACAGGCGTGTAACTACATACATTTACAATACTTAAACACCTGTTTTAGACTTACAGTCGTGTAACTACATACATTTACAATACTTAAACACCTGTTTTAGACTTACTGGCGTGTAACTACATACATATACATGTCAACGAAAACCCAAAATCCGGACGACTAGCTTAACACAGAATTTACACAACGGAACTTCCCAAGCGACACGGTCTGTCATAACGGTAAGGGGTTATTTGGCAAAAGAAATTGTGAATGTCATGCAAATCTATGTCCATTACAAATGTTCTGTTTAAAATGTTCTAATCTAAATGCTCACTCAGACGTAAGCCACATAAATTGTCATAAATACTCCAAACATGATGCCAAAGTCAACAACATTTCTAAACCTAAACACAAATCGGATAAACAAAGAGAAAGGGACAATATTAGAAAATCTCAGTACGAATTTCGAACATTTTGTGCTAGGCAACTACCATTTTCTAACTTAAGTGCTAAGGCTTTCACTAGCGTTGTCAACTTAAATAACCCACTAAAACAAGAACTCGATGCTCTTAAGGCCAAACAAAAGTCCAGTAGGGAAATAAATCAAGCCAGAAATAAGTTTATCAAAACAACCAACGATTTGACACAAGCACAACTAACCATCCAGAACCAATCTCAGGAAATCAGTTCACTAAAAACACAGCTAGAACAAACCTGTACAAATACAAAAGAACTCCAAGAGTCTAAAAAGGATGTAGAGTTGTTACAGAGTATAATAAATATTTTGACAGAAGACTTAAACGATTCTCGTAACAGTAATGCAAATAGTGAAGAGTTTAACAAAATTGTGTGTCATAAAATGCAAACAGACATTGATGCTTTACATCAACAATCAACCAGTTATTACGATAAGCTTGTTCAACTGAGATAGACAATCTTAGACGGGAAAATTATGAACTAGTTCAAAGACTAAATACATTGAGTAATACTAATTGTCCACAACAGTACATAAGACGAGACAAATACTACCAACGGTAAATAACGACTCATTTGATTATTAAATGTTTTTCGGAATAAATAATATAAACAGTAAACGTATTAATTTTCAATAAATTCTTAATCTTGAGATACCTAAACTGATATTAGAAAGTAAGCTTGACATTCACATAGCCAAAACCATGTATACTTTTATACAGACGACATTACCATCAGCATCAGTGCCTGGATTCGAACTCGAGATAAACAGCCTGTCAACTACAACTGCTTCAGACGACGTCAATGTTAACCAACTGACTCAACGAGATTACGATACAAGCGAACAACTTGTCTAATAGATGAAACAGTTTATTTGTGATACCACATTTCGGACGCGGGACAACTATTTCAAGCACTGTATACAAACGACCGTAACAAGTTTATTCGCTAGACACGAGGACGTGTGATTTCTTCCGGCGGTGGATAACTGTCACAGTGCTAAACTTCAACTTTATAACAATACGGATTATATATTTATTTTTACATGTGCATTAATTAGAATGAGTTAATTGGTAATCTGACGTCTGCCATGGTATGCACTTTGAGACATGCCAATCAAACCAATTAGTGTCAAGCACTAATTAAATATGTAACGAGCAATATAAGACAATACAATTTAATTGTTGCCACGGGTATTGCAGACGTCTGAACGGGTACACCTTGACAACTGTATATTACATAGATACGTGTTTAGTATGCGTCTTATAAATAAGGATAATTTACCCATGAAAGACCTCATTTTTTTACCTTTCGACCGACCGTTCAAAATTGCGCCAAATCACTCAACAAAACTGCG
>NC_054699.1:31919861-31922042 GCF_016097555.1 Gigantopelta aegis
TGGTAGAACCTAAAACCATTTAGTGTCCAGGGGACCTTCTGTCTGAACAGTCATTCCACTGGTTGAGGCCTAGTTTCATGGTTACACCAACTGTCAAATAGCCGATAATATGGACAAGCGGTAACAAGGAATTTGGTTAAATCTAACAGAATGAAAGTATGATATGTTTTGTGAAATTCACACATTGATTTAACCATATAATACACAAACACGTGGTCGTTACTTACAAAGAAGTTCTCTGTATTGTCCTGACTGATCATCAGTACCGAAGAGGATTTTTTCATCACATCGTCATCTGAAATTAAAAACAAAAAAGTTTAATGTTTAACTACGTCACTAGACAACATCGAATAATCAATGATAGGCCATAGGATATCAAACATCGGATAATCAATGATAGGCTGTAGGATATCAAACATCGGATAATCAATGATAGGCTGTAGGATATCAAACATCGGATAATCAATGATAGGCTGTAGGATATCAAACATTAGATAATCAATGGTAGGCTGTAGGATATCAAACATTAGATAATCAATGATTGGCTGTAGGATATCAAACATTAGATAATCAATGATAGGCTGTAGGATATCAAACATCGGATAATCAATGATAGGCTGTAGGATATCAAACATCGGATAATCAATGATAGGCTGTAGGATATCAAACATCGGATAATAAATGATAGGCTGTAGGATATCAAACATCAGATAATCAATGATAGGCTGTAGGATATCAAAAATTTGATAATTCTGTGACAGTCTTTAGAGGAAAACCCAATACAGGATCTCTTGAAAGCACTTTCCCGTAGACAGGACAACACGTAGCACATTTTTATATATTAATCATTGAACAGTGGCTGGGACGACAAAATTAGTCTCAAATAAATGTTAATAAAATGTGTTGTTATGTATTACAACGACCGTCGTTACTACGACGTTTACACCATCGACCACAAATTGTGGGGAACAAATGTACATCAATGTTATTCTGTTCATTACACCGGAATTCACACCTTCCTACACCGACAGAGCAAATTAGGAACACACGTGTATCCGACGTCTGAAAACACCTCTTTACAACGACATTACATAATCACAGTTGCCGTAACACATAGCCATTTAGGCATTCTTGATTTCGTTGCGAGCCGACAGTGCCACATGATATCCAAATTATTGATGTCGACTAAATCTGTAGACGCGTATTGATTTTGAAAATATGACTTTAGTCATTCAATTAAAGGATTAACTTCGAACAATCAAGTCTACTTATTTTATGACATGCACACGAACTCGATACTAATCGTAGACGTCTTTAACGCAGGAATGATCATATTAACAGTGAATGCCCCTTAATTAATACTAATATATTTAATAATGGGCTGTGATCGCTCACCGTCGGTGGGCCCTTGGGCTATTTCTCATTTAAGCTATGTACACCATGATTGGTATATCAAATGCCGTGGTATGTGCTATCCTGTCTCTGGAAGTGTGCATGTATATATTGTGACTGGGACAGGTTAATGCATGTATATATAGTGTGACTGGGACAGGTTAATACATGTATATATATTGTGACTGGGACAGGTTAATACATGTATATATATTGTGACTGGGACAGGTTAATACATGTATATATACTGTGACTGGGACAGGTTAATGCATGTATATATATTGTGACTGGGGCAGGTTAATGCATGTATATATACTGTGACTGGGACAGGTTAATACATGTATATATACTGTGACTGGGACAGGTTAATGCATGTATATATATTGTGACTGGGACAGGTTAATGCATGTATATATACTGTGACTGGGACAGGTTAATGCATGTATATATAGTGTGACTGGGACAGGTTAATACATGTATATATATTGTGACTTGGACAGGTTAATGCATGTATATATATTGTGACTGGGACAGGTTAATGCATGTATATATAGTGTGACTGGGACAGGTTAATGCATGTATATATACTGTGACTGGGACAGGTTAATGCATGTATATATATTGTGACTGGGGCAGGTTAATGCATGTATATATATTGTGACTGGGACAGGTTAATGCATGTATATATATTGTGACTGGGACAGGTTAATGCATGTATATATATTGTGACTGGGACAGGTTAATGCATGTATATATACTGTGACTGGGACAGGTTAATGCATGTATATA
>NC_054699.1:31922242-31942506 GCF_016097555.1 Gigantopelta aegis
ATCTTATTTGCATCTGATATCTGAATAAGGTCGGGCATTTAATTTGCAAGACGACTTGATAGTGGTTGGAGAAAGGCATACATTGAACTTACATATCAACAAGGAAGGGTAGTGTATTCCAAGGTGTGTGATTGCTACTAGTCCGACAAGTACAGTCCCAACAGTATGTCACGATGTTTGTTCAACCATTACACTTAGGCAAACTAGGCCTTTTGTTAATATATAATGATTTCTTACCTGCGAGGCGTGGATTAAGTTAACAGGCAACAGAATCCAGTGAAAAACATTAAAAAAGAGAGACTTTTTCAAAAGGTGTATAATAGAGTGTGTTTCAACAAAATGTATTAAGTTTATGCTTTGAATAAAACATTTATGTAGTAAACATTAAGTTTTCTTAAACTAGTTTATGTGTTTTCCTTTACCTGTTTATAACAGTTGTGTGTATATACCTATATATCCTGTACTGAACTAGTTTATGTGGTTTCCTTTACCTGTTTATAACAGTGGTCTGTATATACCTATATATCCTGTACTGGACTAGTTTATGTGGTTTCCTTTACCTGTTGATAACAGTCGCCTGTGTATACCTATATATCCTGTACTGAACTAGTTTATGTGGTTTCCTTTACCTGTTTATAACAGTCGCCTGTATATACCTATATATCCTGTACTGAACTAGTTTATGTGGTTTCCTTTACCTGTTGATAACAGTCGCCTGTATATACCTATATATCCTGTACTGAACTAGTTTATGTGGTTTCCTTTACCTGTTGATAACAGTCGCCTGTATATACCTATATATCCCGTGCTGAACTAGTTTATGTGGTTTCCTTTACCTGTTTATAACAGTCGCCTGTATATACCTATATATCCGGTGCTGAACTAGTTTATGTGGTTTCCTTTACCTGTTGATAACAGTCGCCTGTATATACCTATATATCCCGTGCTGAACTAGTTTATGTGGTTTCCTTTACCTGTTTATAACAGTCGCCTGTATATACCTATATATCCCGTGCTGAACTAGTTTATGTGGTTTCCTTTACCTGTTTATAACAGTCGCCTGTATATACCTATATATCCGGTGCTGAACTAGTTTATGTGGTTTCCTTTACCTGTTTATAACAGTCGCCTGTATATACCTATATATCCTGTGCTGAACTAGTTTATGTGTTTTCCTTTAACTGTTTATAACAGTCGTCTGTGTATACCTATATATCCTGTACTGAACTAGTTTATGTGGTTTCCTTTACCTGTTTATAACAGTCATCTGTGTATACCTATATATCCTGTACTGAACTAGTTTATGTGGTTTCCTTTACCTGTTGATAATAGTCGCCTGTGTATACCTATATATCCTGTACTGAACTAGTTTATGTGGTTTCCTTTACCTGTTTATAACAGTCGCCTGTGTATACCTATATATCCTGTACTGAACTAGTTTATGTGGTTTCCTTTACCTGTTTATAACAGTCGCCTGTATATACCTATATATCCTGTACTGAACTAGTTTATGTGGTTTCCTTTACCTGTTGATAACAATCGCCTGTATATACCTATATATCCTGTACTGAACTAGTTTATGTGGTTTCCTTTACCTGTTGATAACAGTCGCCTGTATATACCTATATATCCTGTACTGAACTAGTTTATGTGGTTTCCTTTACCTGTTGATAACAGTCGCCTGTATATACCTATATATCCGGTGCTGAACTAGTTTATGTGGTTTCCTTTACCTGTTTATAACAGCCGCCTGTATATACCTATATATCCTGTGCTGAACTAGTTTATGTGTTTTCCTTTAACTGTTTATAACAGTCGTCTGTATATACCTATATATCCTGTACTGAACTAGTTTATGTGTTTTCCTTTACCTGTTTATAACAGTCGTCTGTATATACCTATATATCCTGTACTGAACTAGTGTATGTGTTTTCCTTTACCTGTTTATAACTTTTCTCTGTGTATATAAGCAAGGGGTCTTTTACATGAACACTCCCAGAGACAGGATAGCACATACTACGGCATTTGATATACCAATCATGGTGTACATAGCTTAAATGAGAAATAGCCCAAGGGCCCACCGACGGTGAGCGATCACAGCCCATTATTAAATATATTAGTATTAATCAAGGGGCATTCACTGTTAATATGATCATTCCTGCGTTATAGTTCGTTTACGTCATAAAATAAGTAGACTTGATTGTTCGAAGTTAATCCTTTAATTGAATGACTAAAGTTGTATTTTCAAAATCAATACACGTCTACAGATTTAGTCGACATCGATAACACGGATATCATGTGACGCTGTCGGCTCGCAACGAAATCAAGAATGCCAAATGGCTATGTGTTACGGCAACTGTGATTATGTAATGTCGGTGTTTTCAGATGTCGGATACACGTTTGTTCTTAATTTGCTCTGTCGGTGTAGGAAGGTGTGAATTTCAGTGTAATGAACAGAATAACAATGATGTACGTTTGTTCCCCATAATTTGTGGTCGATGATGTAAACGTCGTAGTAACGACGGTCGTTGTAATATATGTAATATATTTTATTAACATTTATTTGAGACTAATTTTCTCATCCCAGCCAGTGTTCAGTGATTAATATATATACTACTCAAAAGAATTTAAGGGCCAAAAATTTATAACCAAATAAGTTTCAGAGTGTATTAGATTGATGATGTAAACTACACCAACATTTTTATTTATTGTTCCATATTTACAAAAAAACACAAATAAACGTCACTGACATGCTGTCAAAGTTGAAGGTTGTCAAACATGGATTTTACACATTAGAACATTCGTTTAATAGTGTGTGAATCCACCCCTGGCGTGAATACACTCGACACATCGTTGCCTCATGCTGTTGATCAGACGTCTGAAGAACTCTTGGGGAATGGCCTGCCACTCTGCCATAAGAAGTTGACCCAGATCATGAAGGTTGGCCGGAGGGGCATGGTTATCCCGAACTCTCCTGCCTAATTCGTCCCAGGCGTACTCTGTTGGGGCCAAGTCAGGCGAATATGCTGGCCAATCCATCCTGGCGATACCTTGTTGTCTGAGAAAGTCGGTTACCACCCTGGCGCGGTGGGGTCTGGCATTGTCATCCTGCAGAACTGCCCCGCCGCCAATCTGCTGAAGGCCTGGGAGAACCAACGGCCGGATAATCTCATTCAGATAGCGGATTCCATTCAGATTGCCATCCACCACATAGAGGGGGATCCTGTGGTGGATAGAGATGCCGCCCCACAACATGACGCTGCCACCACCGAACCGGTGACGTTGTCTAACGTTAACGTCAGTGAAGCGCTCCCCAGGACGTCTGTAGACACGAACCCGACCGTCATTGAACTGGAGACTAAACCTGGACTCATCAGTGAACATCACTCGACCCCACTGAACACGTTGCCACCGCAGATGAAGCGTGCACCAGTGACGTCTGGCCGTTCTGTGACGTGGTAGGAGTGGTGGTCGAACAGCCTGGCGACGGCAGCGTAGATTATTGGGTCTCAGACGATTGCGTATGGTTTGATCAAACACTCGAGTTCCAGTCGCAGTCCGCAGATTGTCACGTAATCGGTGTGCAGTGGTTGTGCGTTGACGTAGAGCCATATTGGTGATGTAGCGGTCCTCTCTATTTGTAGTGCTTCGGGGTCTTCCCGAACGGGGACGATTTCGAACAGAATTCGTTGCTTGGTACCGTTGCGACAGTCGGCCAACGACACTCTGACTGACACCATGTCTCAGAGCAACATTTCTTTGCGTATTGCCATCCTGAAGCCAAGCAATTGCCTTTCCTCGATCTTCGATAGTCAGTTGAAGTCGTACCATTGTCGAATTTGGAGTGTGCACCGTACACGAACGCAAGCTTCAATTATACGGAAATTCAGCATTGGGAACATGGAATACACGTGCAAAGCGTGCAAATGAAGCGCTTTGTGAAAAAGCAAGTTATGGGCACTTAGCAGACCTTTCGCTTTCGCCCTAATTTACGTGCAAATGTAAGCATGTTTTCGCCATTAGAACTAGTCGACAGTGTCAATGACAGTGGATTTTAATTCATTTATGGGTTGCTTAGACCCACTTTCGTCAAAATGGAACAATACCATGCGTGACATTATGGTCTAGCTAATATAATTGACATTCAGAAAATAATGTCGAAAATATCGTCTGACCCTTAAATTCTTTTGAGTAGTATATAAAAAGTGGTATGTGTTGTCCTGTCTATGGGGAAGTGTTTTTAAGATATCCTGTATTGGGTTTCCTCTGCAGACTATGTCACATAATTATCAAATGTTTGATATCCTATAGCCTATCAGTGATTATCCGACGCTGTCTAGTGACGTAGTTAAAGATTTAACGTTTTTGTTTTTAATTTCAGATGAGGATGTGATGAAAAAAATCCTCTTCGGTGCTGATGATCAGCCAGAACAATACAGAGAACTTCTTTGTTAGTAACGACCACGTGTTTGTGTGTTATATGGTTAAATCAATATGTGAATTTCACAAAACATATCATACTTTCAGTCTGTTAGATCTAACCAAATTCCTTGTTACCGCTTGTCCATATTACCGGCTATTTGACAGTTGGTGTAACCATGAAACTAGGCCTCAACAAGTGGAATGACTGTTTAGACAGAAGGTCCCCTAGACATTATATGGTTTTAGGTCCTATCAGATCCACTGATGGAGAGCAACTGTGTTGTCAGCAATCTCGGATTTCAGCAACAGTTGTCTGTCCTGCAACTTGTCAGCTACAAGAGTATATAATGATTAAGAAAAGAATATTTACTTAGTAAGACAAAGTTGTTGCAAGGAGAGAGAGAGAGAGAGAGAGAGAGAGAGAGAGAGAGAGAGAGAGAGAGAGAGAGAGAGAGAGAGAGAACATCAGACCCGTTGTATATGAAGAAAAACCCATCTTTATAATGTCCGAGTTTCATTTTCAAAACATTACTATTTTTTACCAGGTTAATACACTAAATCATTACATTGGTTTATGACATGGATATACGTGCGTACTACAGGCAATATGTCTAATCAAACATAATTACTGTCATAAATACTTACTGACATAAATACTTAGATAAGACATTTTGCGTAATCCTATTTAGCACAAAGTTAACAAAAAGATACGATGTACATATTGTTTATACATCTCCTTTTTTTTTTTTACCTGTCTTCTCACAGTACCAACTGTAGAGTTTGACCAGAACAAGATGAATCGGAAGAGATGTAGAATTAACCAGTGTGGAATTCTGGTCAACAACATTCCAGCAACATCAACTTCTGACCAGACTTCCGGATTACAGTGTTTCCTTGGAGTGACTGCCAGAACGTGTATTCCACGACGAGGAATATCTTACTGGGAGACGGAAGTGGACTACATGGTACTAGGATCGGCGGAAGTACACTATGTGGTAGCACAAGTCGGTGTTTGTATGGACGAACACTGTGACGATGTATCAGGGATTTGGATCAACAGACATGCTTGGGGTGTCGGTGTGTTTACCTGTGGATCTCACAACAGTATCTGTTTATGTGTTGTGTCACGTGAAAAGGAGCTGTGTGACAGTCCTGTGAAATGTTTTAAACGCAACACACGACACACTGTCACACTCGGGCTGTTAGTAGACTCGGACAATGCCACTCTCCACATTATTCGTGTTGACGACAACACAGTTTTACACTCAGTCCCAAACATCGACGTGTCACGGCCGCTGATGCCCATGTTTCGTCTTGGCATGCCTCGATTTTTCGATGTTAAAGCGAAAATATCATCTGGCCCAGATCTCTCAGTAAACCGTGAACTGTTGGTCCTCCTCTCCAGTTTAATTAAATAAGTCATAATGGCAGCAAGTCATCCAAATAGTTAAAGTTTGTTTTGTTTAACGACACCACTAGAGCACATCGATTAATTAATCATCGGGTATTGGTCGTCAAACATTTAATCATTTTGACACATAGTTAGTCGTCCAAATAGGAACATCATGTCTGGACGTTTAATCGAGATCGTCATAGTAGTCTAGTGGTTAAGTCATCGGTCTTGTAGATTCCCAAATCATATTGGCAAATATTTAATTTGAACACAAGAATAATTAGCTTTGACGTCGGAGGCTGGGGACCAGAATGGTAGTGGTGTCCAAACTCTAAAGTCTATTCAATCTCCTCAATTAAAAGGTGAATTGATATATAGCAGAATCTCCCCCCCCCCCCCCCCCCCCCCCCCCCCAGTTTTGCTGGCCTCTTCCGACTCCTTTAGATTACGTATTTATGTTAAAATTATTATTTTCATTATTCATTGTGTGTACCATTAAGAAATAGTTTGGTTTAATTTACTTCTAGATTACTTATTTGTTACATTTATCATTTTTATTATTCGTTTTATGTACATCTATTGTACTACTCAGTACACATTTTAAGTAAAACGTTTTGTTTTGTTTAACGACACCACTAGAGCACATTGATTAATTAATCATCTGTTGTTTGATGACAAACATTTGGCAACTCTCACACTCAGTTTTGTAAGAAAACGTGATGCATTTTGCCAGAAATGTTATGAAGATATACTGCACCGAATTTACGAAGCCTGTTTTTGTTAAACTCGTGTAAGTCCAAAATAGGTGTTTAAGCTATGTAAATGTATGTAGTTGCACGCCTGTAACTCTAAAACAGGTGTTTAAGCATTGTATATGTATGTAGGTACACGCCTGTAAGTCTAAAACAGGTGTTTAAGCATGGCAAATGTATGTAGTTTCACGCCTGTAAGTCTAAAACAGGTGTTTAAGAATTGTAAATGTATGTAGTTAGACGCTTGTAAGTCTAAAACAGGTGTTTAAGCATTGTAAATGTATGTAGTTACACGCCTGTAAGTCTAAAATAGGTGTTTAAGTATTGTAAATGTATTTAGTTACACGCCTGTAAGTCTAAAACAAGTGTTTAAGCTATGTAAATGTATTTAGTTACACGCCTGTCAGTCTAAAACAGGTGTTTAAGCATTGTAAATGTATGTAGTTTCACTCCTGTAAGTCTAAGACAGGCTGTGTAAATTCGGCCCATTGTGTTTGTTTGTGTGTATATGTGGATGTGTTGTAAAACGTAAGACAATACAAACTTGAGCTCTATAGCGAATCCTAAACAGAGTGATGATGAGTTAATGGGGTGGGTGGGGGGGGGGGGGGGGGGGTGTGCAAGGTCACTGACCACTGACAACTAAACATTACCACTTGTCCTGGGCAGACGGTCCAGGTAGTCCAGGTAGCCCAGGACAGCGTGCTTGATCAATTGACTAAACTTACATAAAAAAAAAAAATTGTTAATATGAAATTAGCTCGCACTGTAGTGTCATGATTAGGCGTGAGCTCAGGGAGGTTTCTGGTGGCGAACCTGCACCTCTCCACACCCATATAATAATTGTATACATATACATTATCAGGATTATCATGTCGCGACCCCATTGGAATCTATCTCGCTATAGTCTAGACCCCACTACTGAATACATTCCTGCACGTGTGTCTGACGATAACGTGTATCAAATGTATGTATGAACGCTGTTTAGATAAACACAATACAAAAAGGCGACATAGACTGAACATTATGGTTTTCACAAACATTGTCATAACGTCATAAAAAGTCTAACATCACACGGATACCGAATTATTTACGTTTATCCCAATTTTATGATTTTATACTGTACTAAATGTTGAATCCCAGGTAAAGAAAATCGCCTGAAAAGTTTATGTCTGAAATGTCTGAAAATTAAAGTTGCTTGTGCTTTCATATTCAAAATAAAATCAAGTATTGTATTCAGTTACTATTTTGTTCTGTTGCTGGACATTTACTTTAGTATGTCATTAAAATGCTACGTCTACTTCCTACTGAATTATGATTGTTAAGCCATGTGTTACAAATGTTAAATCTTTCATTGTATAATTTATACTTGTGCTTGTACTTCAAATCAAGGCGTAGCGGCAATTGATTTAAGGCGCTTCCACGCAGTCAAAGCGCTTACTTTACGGACCAAGGCCTGTCGGGCCGCTACGCCTAACGGCCCTGGGGAAACCCCTGATAAATATGACGGACATGAAAACGTGTCGGATCTTTTTTCTCAATATTTCCTTTTGTAAAACATAAATATTATTTATTTTGAATTTTGGTCGTTGTTGTGATGGTTTTAAAGTTGAAATACATTGTGAGATATTCTATCTAATTTATTATAATCCAGGCATATAGTTTTTAGTCTTCCTGTAATGTTTTTAACAATAGCATACAGAGTGAAACATTAATTTGCTGCTGTACGATTTAGTTCCTACTAACACGTTTTGCAGTCATAATAAACACTATGTTGCTGAAAATATGTTAATGTAATGCCACTTACTATTTAAAATGTGCTTTTGAGAAGATAGACAAATAAGAATATATCAGACCAATGTGAATCATTTCTATATTGTACTTCATATTAATCTGCCTGTACCTTACGTGTATTTATAGCTTATTAGTTAATATTAATTACATCGTAAAGAACTAAGTGACATTTTATTAAGTTGTTATATGATCTTGATTGCAAACTTCTGAAAATACATGCTTGTAAATATATACACGCGTATATTGTTTACCTATTAGTAAAGTCAGCACTTAATTAAAGGGGCTATCCTCAGTTTTAGTCAATTGTTAATATGATGTCGACCACCAGATACTTTTGACAACAGTAATTACATATGAAATATATTTCTGTAAATAAAATATTAGTGGTTCTATATTAAACGTGTTTCTGATACTCTCTCTCTCTCTCTCTCTCTCTCTCTCTCTCTCTCTCTCTCTCTCTCTCTCTCTCTCTCTCTCTCTCTCTGTGTGTGTGTGTGTGTGTATATATATATATATATATATATATATATATATATATATATATATATATATATATATATATATACGATTAAACTTACATATTAAATATATTTTCTTGTTTATAATATCAGTGTATGTATATTCAATGTGTTCCTGTTCGTCTTAATATTTGTAAGGAGCCCAAACTGGATTTTGTCTTCAAATAATTTCGTACGTACGAAAAAATGATAATTAGGAAATAAAATGAAATTTAACCTAGTACAAATATTAAAACGATCAGAAACACGTTTAATATACAGCCACTAATATTTTATGCAGAAAAATATATTTGATATGTGATTACAATCGTTAACAAGTCTCTGTTAGTCGATAACATCTTAAACATTGCAGCAAACTCCCTTTAAATATAGCTTAAAGTTAATCACAGCGTAAAGAAATGAGTGAATGGTTATTAAGTGCTTACGTGATAATGTTGTCTCATCAAGTGTGCACCGTTGTCTGTCTTATAGCATCAAGATTGTAACCTGCTGAAAGTATATGCTTGTAAATATATACATTTTTTATCTATTAATAAAATAAATAATCGACAATAATTTTTGTTTGTATTTTCATGAGTGTTTTGAGATGTTTTATGGTATTTTAATATATCACGCGGTACGGGCTGGATTATATCATTCTATCTTGCACACCCGTCAGTGAGGACATGATACCTTAATTATTTTATCACTTGGAAGTAATACACATATGTGTGTCGTTGATTTAAAAACATACGATTCTCTGTTTCTAGGTGAGGACCCGGCCGCCATATCCACACCATACAAAGAAATAAGCACAATCGAAATTGATTGCTCTGTGACGTAAAGATTAACCTGAAACTTTTTTTTTTGTTGAGAATATGTAGCAAAGAGAATACAACATTCGAGTCTGTTAGATACTATTTATCTCTTTCATTCATTAAATGCCACACAACGGCCACTCGTGTAATATAAATATATCCCTATCATGACCAACTAACAATGCTATATCATTATTCCAGTTGAAATTGAATTTTCCGGTGTATAAGCAATAAAATGATTCGTTTTACTGTCGTTATATTCCTGTTTCATCATTAATTTTAAAAATTCCAGTTTTACCAATGTATTAAACACTACAGTTTATTTGTGTTGAAAGAGAACTGATGAACTATCACGTACAATGATAATGAAGGAAGGACATGTTTTATTTAACGACGCACCCAACACATTTTATTTTACAGTTATATGGCGTCAGACATATGGTTAAGGACCACACAAATATTGAGAGAGGAAACCCGCTGTCGCCACTTCATGGGCTACTTTTTTCGATTAGCAGCAAGGGATCTTTTATATGCATCATCCCACAGTCAAGCCGTGGTATGTTGGAGCAGCCAGTCGTATGTCCTGAAATTGTAAACACACGTACGTAAAAAAAAACCATGTGTGTTATCAAAAATAACGCATGGTGTTCTCGCCAACGTACGTAAAAAAACCTGTGTGTTATCAAAAATAACGCACGGTGTTCTCGCCAACGTACGTAAACAAACTGTGTGTTATCAAAAATAACGCATGGTGTTCTCGCCAACGTACGTAAAAAAACCTGTGTGTTATCAAAAATAACGCATGGTGTTCTCGCCAACGTACGTAAAAAAACACTATGTGCTATCAAAAATAACGCATGTTGTTCTCACCAACGTACGTTAAAAAAACTGTGTTATCAACAATAACGCATGGTGTTCTCGCCAACGTAGGTAAGGAAACCTCTGTGTTATTAAAAATAACGCATGGTGTTCTCACCAACGTACGTAAAAAAAACCTGTGTTATCAAAAATAACGTATGGTGTTCTCGCCAACGTACGTAAGAAAACCTCTGTGTTATCAAAAATAACGCATGGTGTTCTCACCAACGTACGTAAGAAAACCTCTGTGTTATCAAAAATAACGTATGGTGTTCTCACCAACGTACGTAAGAAAACCTCTGTGTTATCAAAAATAAGGTATGGTGTTCTCACCAACGGGTGTGTAAAAAAACAACCTATGTGTTATCAAAAATAACGCATGGTGTTCTCACCAACGGGTGTGGTGTTCTCACCAACGGGTGTGTAAAAAAAAAAAAAAAAAAATATATATATATATTACATATTAAATATATTTTCAAAAGAATATCTAGACCTGTATAAAAAAAAAAGAAGTTTGTTTTGTTTAACGACACCACCAGAGCACATTGATTATTAATAACCGACTATTGGATGTCAAACATTTGGTATTTTTTTACATAGTAGTAGTAGACCCGGCACTTGAGCCTCATGTATGCAAATGAGCTAGGTCACGTGTCCTGGGCGTCGGCTCTTCTGATTGGCTGACCTCTAAGTGTGGGGTGTGAAGTCACGGGGACGCTAACATTGACCTAGTTCGAGTACATAGACCTAACTGGGTTAATGACTTTGACAGCTGTGGGATGGGTGTGGGAACCTGACCTCTGTGTCAGGAAACACCGGATGTCGGCCAGATGTGTGTTAACCGTCGGGGATCCTTTGATGTACTGGAAACAAATGGTGTGGAAGTCGTTAATGTCTTTCAGATGGCAAGATAGCGTGGGTTTAATGGATTTGGCAGGTGTGGGCTGTTCAAGGAGAACCAGATGCGAGTCAACGGGGAGTGGAAAAGTACAGAGGAAAACCCCCAGGGTTTTGCCAGATGTCGGGGAAAGGTTTGAAACGTGCCCATATACGGCGATGGCCATGAGTCATCCCAGAACGTGTTCAGACACGTCTTGAGTGGGGTCTCTGCATAATGAGAAACAGATGTGAGTCAACGGGGAGTGGACAATTCCAGAGGAAAAAATCCCCCAGGGTTTTGCCAGATGTCGGGGAAAGGTTTGAAACGTGCCCATATATGACGTTGGCCATGAGTCATCCCACTGACTGACTGACTGCCGGACAGTGGAAAGAGCTCCAGAAATGCTTTGACACTATGTACAACTTTGTGCCGGAACTGAGAGACGTCATACCGTGTCACCAAGATCATCAGAATCTGATTGGTGCCATAGAGTGTTCGGAATGCAACCCGAGATATTAGACGTGTCCAGGCATGTTCGGTGACGTCACGGTAAAAACCCAGGACGTGTTTGGACATGCTCAGATATTGTGCATATAAACCTTAGATTTAGAACTGTTCGCCATTCTTCAGTCGACCGTTGTAGAGTGAAGAAATGCGCTCCAGGGATGGCATCGGGGTATTCGAGAATGGACAGCAGTAGTAACACCAGTTGTAGCAGCAGCGGTGACGATGTCTTGGTATGTAAATGTTCCGAAAGACACACAATCAAATGCAAAAGAGTGGTTACCAAAACAGAAGAAAATGACACGGATCAAACGGACGCTGCACGTGAACCTGGTGAAATCGTGGATGAAGAACCCACGGATACCCGTGAACCCGTCGAAATCGTGGACGAAGAACCCTTGGATCAGACAGATGCTCCTGCAGAATATAAAACAGACTCGGCTCCCTACGATGATGCCTACGACGCCGATGACGAATGGGATGGCCTTTCGAGACATTACTTGTTCTGCCATCGTCCCGAAAGGAGAGGATTCTACAGACGATTCTACACATTTGGTCGATGGCCCCTCCAGATGAGTCAGAGACCGAGGGAACTCGCCAAGGCCGGTTTCTTCTACACGGGAGACCACGATGCCGTCGTCTGTTACTGTTGTGGACTACGGGCCTACGGATGGCAGAAGATGGACGATCCAGTGATGGAACATTACAGGCTGTCCCCGAGATGTCCCTACATTAACAATGTGTTCAGACATTAAACACGTGTGTGCCACTTTTCGTTTTGTAAAATAAACATGTGAATAACACGTTTTGTCTGTTATTAATGTAAGGGTGGCCCTGAGCCGTGCATGAGCTATGCCTTGGGATGGAGACATGGACCATACGTATCACAAACTACATCTTTGTGCGCATGCGTGAAATTGTAGAGGGTACAAATAAAGGGGCAATGGGTAACATCGTCATTTGAGTTAGAACCTTCAGAGAAGTAACATGTCAGATCAATACAAGTTGTACGTTCCCGGCGCGGACAAGTGGACCCGCTTGTACAAGTTGCAAGCCCAAGGCAAACTTCAGCCTAATTTTCCAGTGCAAAGTCAAATGATGTACAGTGTGGATCAATGTCTAGAACTCTACGATCCCACTTGGAAAAAAGAAAAAGAGGAACAGAACAAGCCCCCGACACCTAAAGTCGTTATGATCGCCCCAACGCAACAGGTGGTAGAGCAAGCCAAGGCCGAGCAGAAACGGAAACGAGAGCGGCGTGGAACAGAAACGACGGGAGCAGACTGGCTTGAGACAAAATTGATACAAACATTTCTGAGAAGACTATAAAAGGGGGCATGGCAGTTTCAACATCGTCAGCTCACGTCAAGACGTTGAAGAGTTAACACCATGAGTCAGTATGTTCCCGACACTGTGAATATCATGAATAGAAGGTCATGTCCCACGTGCAAAGACGTATTGCAAACCATGGAACATGATACGGCACTGGGAAAATGTACATGTTTTACCACAACGAACACTAGCACCGGCTCCGGCTCCGGCTCCGGCTCTGGCTGCGGCTCTGGCTCTGGCTCCGGCTGCGGCTCCTGCTCTGGCTGCGGCTCCGGCTGCGGCTCCTCTGGCTCTGGCTCTTGCTCTGGCTCCGGCTCCGGTTGCTCCTCTTTTCCTAATCCATCCCTTCACCATGATCGTGTCGGGACCCACGTCATGTGGAAAGACTTATTTGGTATACAAACTACTGAGGGATGGTAAAATCCACCCGCCTCCTCAACGCATCATCTGGCTCTACAAACGATGGCAACCTCTCTATAATACGATCAAAATGGTTGCTCGAGTAAAATTTGTTCAAGGTATACCCGAGAATTTGGAAAAGGATCGTTATTTGGATCCCAGAGTTAGAAATCTCATCGTGTTGGACGACCTGATGTCTACAGCTGGAAAAGACTCACATATCACCGACCTGTTCACGGAAGGAAGTTACCACAGAAACCTCTCGGTGATTGCCATCAACCAGAACCTCTATAACAGCAAGGGCCCGACGCAGAGAAGAAACTGTCATTACCTGGCACTGTTCAACAACCCCATCGACAAGCAGCAAGTCCTAAGTTTGGCACAGCAGATGTATCCTACAAATACTCGTCATTTCATGCAGCGGTTTGAGGAAGCTACCTACATACCCTACGGACATCTCTTGGTGGACTTGAAACCGACCACGCCCGAACATTGGCGCCTTCGACTTAATGTTTTAGAGACGGGGCCGTCCGAATGGTATAAAAGCACGAACGTAACGGCGAATGTCTCAGAAGAGTTTCAACCACCGTCGAAGAAAGAGATTTATGTGCAAATCATGCAAAGGAACGTATTCAAGAGAAAACTACCAGGTATACACGCCTACGAAAGTGACGACGAAGAAGAAGATGAGGTAGAGCCTTATCTGAAAAAAGTGAAGAGGATGCAGTCTTGCGATACGTGTGGTCTGGTCTTTAAAGACGGGAGTGACTTGCAACGGCATCTGCGATTTAAAACGTGCGAGGAGGGATATGAAGAAGAGGAGCCGTCGTCCGATGTGGAAAACGAAGGCGTACGTCTGATGATCGAGCGTGAATTCGACATCAATCGTGGCTATCTCGAAATCAAGAGGAAACGCTACGAAGAAAAAAACATGTCCCAAGATGCCATCGAAAGAAACATGAAGACTTTACAATGGAAGTTATTGAAAGACACGTACTCTCGCTTCCTGGCCTATATGCATTACTTTGACAAAGGCCCCAACACGAGAACAATTCTACAGTCTGTGAATCCGAAAAGAGATCTAAGACCTCAGGTTCGTTCTAAATTAAATCAGTATCGTTCCTGGATCAGCTAATATTTGGACGAAATGGACGACGACGATAGTGATGGTGATGATACTGATGATGAGGATGAAGATGAAGAGAAATGAACACTCATATTATTCACATGTCGCCCATTAGGACCTCGATGTAACCCAATGTGTGTCCATTTTATATTATGTGTAGTTGTCGCCCATAGGGCCTCTTGATGTAACCCAATGTGTGTCCATTTTATATATGTGTAGTTGTCGCCCTTAAGGTCTATCGATGTAACCCAATCTGTGTCCATTTTATATATGTGTACTTAGCAATTTGTCATTTAGAAATAAAATGAAAAAACCCAAACCATTGTGGGGTTTTTTTTGGTGTGTTTTACTTCATGACTAGATTTGTGATTGAATGTCAGTCTCTACCGCTACATTATAGTAGCAAGGGATGTGTGCACAGGACAGCACATACCATGGCCCTTGACATACCAGTGGCACTGGATGAATATAGCCTATTGGACCACCGACGGGAATCGATCCTAGGTCGACCACTGTATTTACCCATTTGGTAAACATTTATATTAAACGGTCAGGGCTAGTACTCTAGGAAGTACTCTGTGCAGTTATTTCCCTGATCTATAAATATTCGAAAAATATATAACATGGACTTTTCGCAAAAAAAAAAAAAAAAAAAAAAAAAAAAAATATATATATATTGGGGTTTTTTTGGGGGTTTTTTTTTTTATTGCGACAAAATCATGTTATATATAAGTTGACGTAAACATATATGGTAAGGGGGAGAACTCTTGGAGTAGAAATGCGAACACTATTTTTTTACATGCAGTTATTTCCCTTTGATCGACACGTGTTACTCGTTAAGCTAGTCTGTCTTTCGCCGAGTTAATGGATTAAGCACGCGTGGCATATCGTTTCTCTCTCTGTGTGTTTAACCGTTAGAGGGGCGTAGCCAATAGCTGCCTCTGTCTCATCTAAATACAGTATGACTTAACTAAAAACAACTTTAAAACTCGAAACCACAAGGAGATCGGATTTCTTGCTCGAACTACCAGCTCCATATGGAATGATAATATATCGCGTATTCTACGTTAAAGGCTAGTTGCCCCATGCAATTTCTTGTTTTTCTAATAAAGAAAGAAAGAAAGAAAAAGAAGTAAACTAATTATTATTACAGATAATTGAAGTGCTTTTCTGCACATACTTGATAAATCTGTGCACCCTCGATAGAAACATTCACTGTAGTAGATAAAACAAAAATGTTAATTTATAATTATCCATTTTTATTAATTATTAAGGTACATTATCATTATCTAAATTCAGATTGCAACTTTCAGTAAGCATATATCACAATGTAATATGCAATGGTATTAACACAGCTATGTATGGTGTGGATCAATCATCCTACTGCATATGCACAAAAATATACGCAAACACTCAAACATATATGCAATATCCAATGACCGCTGGTAGAAGGGGAAGGGGGGTTGGACTCGAAATTCATGTTTTGTGGAGTGTGAAGCAATACTTGGTTCTCAAATTTTAATCTTGAAGCAGAAGCTAGAAATTAAAAAAATACACCAGTTCTTGAACACGGACATTAGTATGCATTGTGTAAATACATGGACATTAGTATGGACTGTGTAGCTACACGGACATTAGTATGCAGTGTGTAGCTACACGGACATTAGTATGCACTGTGTAGCTACACGGACATTAGTATGCATTGAGTAGCTACACGGACATTAGTATGCATTGTGTAGCTACACGGACATTAGTATGCACTGTGTAGCTACACGGACATTAGTATGCACTGTGTAGCTACACGGACATTAGTTTGCACTGTGTAGCTAGACTTACATTAGTATGTATTGTGTAGCTACACGGACATTAGTATGCACTGTGTAGCTACACGGACATTAGTATTCATTGTGTAGCTACACGGACATTAGTATGCAGTGTGTAGCTACACGGACATTAGTATGCACTGTGTAGCTACACGGACATTAGTATGCACTGTGTAGATACACGGACATTAGTTTGCACTGTGTAGCTACACGGACATTAGTATGCAGTGTGGAGCTAAACAGGACATAAGTATACATTGTTTAGCTACACGGACATTAGTATACATTGTGTTCGCTACATGGAAATTAGTATGCACTGTGTAGCTACACGGACATTAGTATGCACTGTGTAGCTACACGGACATTAGTATGCACTGTGTAGCTACACGGACATTAGTATGCAGTGTGTAGCTACACGGACATTAGTTTGCACTGTGTAGCTACACGGACATTAGTATGCACTGTGTAGCTACACGGACATTAGTATGCAGTGTGTAGCTACACGGACATTAGTATGCACTGTGTAGCTACACGGACATTAGTTTGCACTGTGTAGCTACACGGACATCAGTATGCAGTGTGTAGCTACACGGACATTAGTATGCAGTGTGGAGCTACACGGACATTAATATGCACTGTGTAGCTACACGGACATTAGTATACATTGTGTAGCTACATGGACATTAGTATGCATTGTGTAGCTACACGGACATTAGTATGCATTGTGTAACTACACGGACATTAATATGTATTGTGTAGCTAAACGGACATTAGTATACATTGTGTAGCTACACGGACATTAGTATGGATTGCGTAGCTACACGGACATTAGTATGCACTATGTAGCTACACGGACATTAGTATGCATTGTTTAGCTAAACGGACATTAGTATGCATTGTGTAGCTACACAGACATTAGTATGCATTGTGTAGCTACACGGACATTAGTTTGCACTGTGTATGGCGAAAAGAAACATTGGTTACATACTTTAGATGCTATTTATAATATATCACACCATGCGAGGTAAATTTTATAATTCTTTCTTACATACCCGTTTGCGAGGACATCATACCTTATTTGTGATATCACTTGGCAATTACACACATTCAACTGACTGCTCCTAGGTGATGCCCTAGTCGCTATAGCCATACACCCAATGAAATAAGCACTATCGAAATTAATTGATTTGTGACAATGTAAGTTAACCTGAAACGAATTATTGCTCTGTTTCGCATAAGTTATCTGAAAGCGCAAGCGCTGTACATACGTTTTGGTTGGAACAATGGTTTAAAGGTTTTTGAAGATATGCATGAAATAGAATACAACATCTGTGTTCGTTAAATGTCACTTAAAGTCTAGATTTGAGAAAACAGACAAATAAGAATATGTGATACCGAGTGGAATCATTTCTGTATGGTATGATTACATTTATTATCTGTCTGCCAGTGCATTAGATGTATTTCTAACTTAATATTAAATTACATCGTAACAGTTCGTTAAGCTTGCCGTATGATCTCGTTGTCTATTTTTATTTATTTACAAAGTCATAGTAAGCTGCTGGAAATAAATGTTTGTAATATACACCTTAATTATCTATTAATAAACTCATATATGACATTCATTTTTGTTTTATATTTGTATGATGCTTTTTAGATCTGATGAATAGGTCGCCACATCTATGCCAGCCAATGAAATAAGCACGATCGAAGTTGGTTGCTCTACGGCGTGTAAGTAAACCTGCAATTGGTTGCTCTATCATGCATAAATTAACTGCAAGTGCAAGCGCCGTAAACAAATGTTAGTTGGAAAAAAACATTTAAATTTATTTTAAACCTCGACACCGTCACACCTAATTTATCTTACAATCCGTTGTTCAAAAGCGTATACAACTCGCTTTCGGACGTTGTTTTAAAGGAAACTTGTTGGTATCTGATGGTCACTCATGTAATATCAATATCTCCCTAAACATAACCAAATAACCGACGAGATATCATTATTACAGCTGACGTCTGTGTGGATGTACAAGCAACGGTCGGTCTAGGATCGATCACCGTCAGTGGACCAATTGCGCTATTTCTCGCTCCAGACAGTGCACCATGACTGGTATATCAAATATCGTGGTATGTGCTATCCTGTCTATGGGATGGTGCATATGAAAGATCCCTTGCTGCTAATCGAAAAGAGTAGCCGATGAACTGGCGACAGCGGGTTTCCTCTCTCAATATCTGTGTGGTCCTTAACTATATGTCGGACGCTATATAACCGTAAATAAAATGTGTTGAGTGCGTCTTTAAATAAAACTTTTCTTTCCTTGTATCCAATTAACATTCAAGCACGTTCTCCTGGACACACACCTCAGCTATCTGGGCTGTCTCTCCAGGACACTGGGTTACTGAGAGAGAGGAGGTATAGAACTCGATATGGGTTGGAGCCGGTCCCGGGCTGCGAACCTTGTACCTACCAGCAAGTAGGTCGATGTCCTAACCACTGCGCCACCGAGGCCGATCTCGTTTTCACTGTTGTAATATTACCATATTAACATAGAGGTAGTATATTTAGTTCTTTCCAAGAACGTCACCTTGTTGGGAAAAAATAAACTGATCATATATACACGCACATAGAAACACACACACACACACACACACACACACACACACACACACACACAGAGAGAGAGAGAGAGAGAGAGAGAGAGAGACAGAGAGAGAGACAGACACAACACACACCACACACACAGAGAGAGAGAGAGAGAGAGAGAGAGAGAGAGAGAGAGAGAGAGAGAGAGAGAGAGAGATACTGACACACACACACACACACACCGCCACCCACCCCACCCCCTCCACGCACAGAGAAAAATAAACACTGACAAGCACACCTACACACACACACACCTATACACACACACACACACACACACATATACACACACACCTACACACACACACACCTACACACACATAGACATACACCTACACACACACACAGAAACACACACAGAAACACACACACCTACACAAACACACACAACTACACCCACACACACACCTACACACACACCACTAACATGACCACACACGGACATACACACACAGAGATACACCTACACAGACACACCTAAACACACACCCCACCCCACACCCACCCCATCTACACACACACACACACACACAAAATAAAAGAGAAGAATATTCTATGTGGTTCATTTTCGTTTAATACTCGCTTCCCCTCCCCCCTCTCTCCCTCCCTCTCTCTCTCTCTCTCTCTCTCTCTCTCTCTCTCTCTCTCTCTCTCTCTCTCTCTCTCTCTCTCTCTCTCTCTCTCTCTCTCTCTATCTCTCTTTCTCCCGGTAATAAAACCTCATTGCAGTCCCCCATATTTCATTTCTTAAACACTGTAACAGTAACTGTCTTGGTTGACCCAGTAACACTAATAACTAATCTATACAAAGAAATATATTATATCTGATGCCTCACCCAAGTCCGTTCTAGTAGGTTTACTACATCTCTGACAGGTCGTCCTGTTCTAGCAGGTTTAATAACTGTGTGGGTTGCACTGTACCAAATCGGAGACTTCCATGTTCAAGTTGCTAATGTTGCTAAAATAGCTGCAAATATAAATAGTTAAAGTTAGCGACACCACTAGGGCTCCTTGGTATCGTAATCACT